>NW_024744839.1:7894075-7941865 GCF_018991925.1 Homarus americanus | reverse complement strand
GAAAGTGAAGTAAAGAAACATGAAGTAAGTGAAGTAAAGAAACAGGAAGTAAGTGAAGTAAAGAAACATGAAGTAAGTGAAGTAAAGAAACAGGAAGTAAGTGAAGTAAAGAAACATGAAGTAAATGAAGTAAAGAAACAGGAAGTAAGTGAAGTAAAGAAACATGAAGTAAGTGAAGTAAATAAACAGGAAGTAAGTGAAGTAAAGAAACATGAAGTAAGTGAAGTAAAGAAACAGGAAGTAAGTGAAGTAAAGAAACATGAAGTAAGTGAAGTAAAGAAACAGGAAGTAAGTGAAGTAAAGAAACAGGAAGTTAATGAAGTAAAGAAACAGGAAGTAAGCGAAGTAATGAAACAGGTAGTAAGTGAAGTAAAGAAACAGGAAGTAAATGAAGTAAAGAAACAGGAAGTAAGTGAAGTAAAGAAACATGAAGTAAGTGAAGTAAATAAATAGGAAGAAAGTGAAGTAAATAAACATGAAGAAAGTGAAGTAAAGAAACATGAAGTAAGTGAAGTAAAGAAATATGAAGTAAGTGAAGTAAATAAATAGGAAGAAAATGAAGTAAGGAAACATGAAGAAAGTGAAGTAAAGAAACATGAAGAGAATGAAGTAAATAAACAGGAAGAGAGTGAAGTAAATAAACAGGAAGAAAGTGAAGTAAATAAACAGGAAGTAAGTGAAGTAAAGAAGCAGGAAGTAAGTGAAGTAAAGAAACAGGAAGTAAGTGAAGTTAAGAAACAGGAAGTAAGTGAAGTAAATAAACAGGAAGTAAGTGAAGTAAAGAAACATGAAGAGAGTGAAGTAAATAAACAGGAAGTAAGTGAAGTAAAGAAACAGGAAGTAAGTGAAATAGAGAAACAGGAAGTAAGTGAAGTAAAGAAACAGGAAGTAAGTGAAGTAAAGAAACAGGAAGTAAGTGAAGTAAAGAAACATTAAATAAAAACAAACAGATTACATAAGGATCTCTGGCGTCTCCCATAACGCAGTGTGTAGCAGTGTGTGCGTTATTTCTAACTGTAATAAGTGTAATAATGCAATTCTGGATGGATCGATGCAAGACTTACAATCATTCGTCAATCTACTACTACTACTACTGCTATTTAAAGATGCGTTGGTTTATTTTCATGTTACAAAAGTATAAGGTTTAAGGTTCCTGCCGTTATCACTTCCTTGTGTGTGTGTGTGGCTATGTGCAGACGACTTAACGTGTCTTCCCAACTAGTTTATAATTTGCAGATGAACTGACACGCGAATAAGTAAGCCTTCACAATGACAAACCAAAGATGTACAGGTAATTTACAGGTGTCTAGGGGTCGAGACTAGAGGAATAATTACTGTATTAAAGTTCTATTACCCTAGAAGTTAACATTTAAGAACGGTTCAGTGAAAAGAAAAAAAATACGACTTAGAATTTTGAAAGATTTAACTCTCTTGGCAAAACCCTGAAGAAATATTATTTTATTCAAGTGCTATAGCCTGGCCGAGGAGCCTTCACCGAATTTCATGGATATTTTTCACGCGTGGAGAAAATGATAAGACTAGATTTTTACCTGCCAGGGAGTGTAGTGTAAGCTGCATACTTGCCAGGGAGTGTAGTGTAAGCTGTATAGTTGTCAGGGAGTGTAGTGTAAGCTGTATACTTACCAGGGAGTGTAGTGTGACCTGTATACTTGCCAGGGAGTGTAATGTGAGCTGTATACTTGCCAGGGAGTGTAGTGTGAGCTGTATACTTGCCAGGGAGTGTAGTGTGAGCTGTATACTTGTTAGGGAGTGTAGTGTGAGCTGTATACTTGCCAGGGAGTGAAGTGTGAGCTGTATACTTGTCAGGGAGTGAAGTGTGAGCTGTATACTTGTTAGGGAGTGTAGTGTGACCTGTATACATGGCAGGGAGTGTAGTGTAAGCTGTATACTAGTCAGGGAGTGAAGTGTGACCTGTATACTTGCCAGGGAGTGTAGTGTGAGCTGTATACTTGCCAGGAAGTGAAGTGTGAGCTGTATACTTGTCAGGGAGTGTAGTGTGAGCTGTATACTTGTCAGGGAGTGTAGTGTGAGCTGTATACTCGTCAGGGAGTGTAGTGTGAGCTGTATACTTGTCAGGGAGTGTAGTGTGACCTGTATACTTGTCAGGGAGTGTAGTGTGTTTATATGTGTATGTATTAGGTGTTCGTGCGGGCAGGTGTGCGTGTTTCAGCGGCGTCTGATGGTTTAGTTATTAAAGGTCCCCCACCGCCACACCTCCAGGCTGTGACTGGTAGTGGACCTCATCCTTGTTCCCCACCTGTCCCCTTTTACACCTCTTTGACCGAATTTACGCCTGTCCTTATTTACATATAGCATGTGATCCCATTAAGCCTGTCCCTATTTATACTTCTCTGTCCTCATCACTGACCCTACACCTGTATGGCCTGTGTCCCACGCCTATTTCTTGTTGTGCCACGCTCCCGTGTTACGGTTTATGCGGCATTACATAATTTATGTAATAATGACTTATTTGACATTCATTAACATTGTAATGGTTGACGTATAGTAACAAAAATAACAAGGGCGGATCCAGGGGGTCCTGGAGGACCGTACCCCCCACCTTTTCCCCAGAAAATTCCAATCTTTTACATTTTATGCAGTATTGTATTCGGGCATTTATGTATAGTACAGTGGTTCTCAACCTTGTTTGCCCCATGCACCCCTTTCACCATATGTCAGAATGTCATTCCCCCCTCCTTTCCAAGATTGTCTGCCTCAAAAAGTGCATTCCAAATAATATGCATATAATACTGAAAAACCTTTATTTTTTCCATATTAGTACATATACATTTACAATTTTACATGGATTATTTTTATAGTGGAGTTTTACAAATTAAATGTCAATTGAAAATGTTGATGGATTTATAAAACTTGAATAAAAGTAAAATAGTTTTTTTTTATTTATAATGAATTACTTAACAGACCAAACTGAAGCATAATGCAATAAACAAAAAGTTCAATAGAATACCAGGATATTGTAAATTTGTAATTAATTTTATTCAGATGAAGATTACAGTCAATGAGAAACCTGTGATTGTTTTTTCTTCGCCAATTCTGGGATACGCGGAGGAGTGCTTGAAAGGGCACAACGCAGGTCATTTTCTACCTCTAATCTACTACGTTGCTTCGTTTTAATTTGCAACAGAGTTGAAAAGCCTGACTCACAAAGATATGTCGACACAAACGGAAGCAATGCACGGATAGCTCTTTCTGCCACTTTTGGGTAGGAATCGCACATCAAGGGCCAAAATTCTGTGATTGATTTCTCATCGCTCTTGCTCCCGAATCAGTTTCCCCCTGAAAACCTGAATTCCCCCCTTGGGGGGAATTCCCCCCTGGTTGAGAACCACTGGTATAGTAGAAAGTATTTACTATTAACTTCAGAATATCTCCAAATATCAAGTTCGCGTGGCTTCAAAATGGTCTCAAAATGGCCTCAAAATGCCCATGTTATTGGTCAGATTTAAAAATTCTTCGGGCTACAGCGCCCCCCCCAAAAAAATTAACCAGCTGGGTGGACTCGGTGCGCTCGCCATGTTCCCACCACCCACAACTTCTTGGATCCGCTCCTGAATGATATATATTATTTATTGCATTGTTATTCGACAGCAAACAATAGGAGTTCGTAAGCGACCGTAAACAGCTTATGTAATATAAAACAACGAAAATATTATATATTAACTACAAGTATTACTTGTATTCTCAAAAACACAATGAAAATATATTTAAAGACAGTTAATTGCCAAAAGAAGTAATTTTCTTTAAGTAAATCCCTTTATAGTATAACTTAATCAGAGTAGTCACTTAAACCCTAGCAAGTTCACTGTTATTTATCGGGTGGTGACACAAAATGACTGGTGGTGACACAAAAAGACTGGTGGTGACACAAAAAGACTGGTGGTGACACAAAAAGACTGGTGGTGACACAAAAAGACTGGTGGTGACACAAAAAGACTGGTGGTGACACTACCCAAGAAGATGTTGAGAGGAAGACACATATGCCTTAGTACGCCTCTAATTTTGTTGATTCAGTGTCCAGGAGACTAAATATAGTGATACATGCTAAGGGGGGGGGGGGATATTAGTTTGATGTATACAGGTGAATAATATATTTAGCTTTATGTTACATGCTATTGCCACTTAGCTTATGGGATTCATTATTTTTTGGTATATAGATTCACCACCACTGTGAACGGAGTCAACCTGTCCTTATGTGTGCGAGTGTGTGAGAGAAAGAGAGATGACATCGAGCATTTTGATTTCCAGTTTGCCATTGACTTTACTTTAGATGTATAATACAGTGCAATGCTGCAGATACATATACTGTACCTTATATAAACAGGAGACATAACTTAACTTTATAATTAAAGGAATTGCAGGTTATGCCTCGAAATGAATGTTGGATAAATTATCATTATGTGACTGGTACATTTTCCTCATACAAAGAGTGAACACATAACTGTACTGTTAGACGTGGGTGACCGACAGTAACGTGAACAAGAAATACAGCTTAAGAGTAAAAACTGTTAATAAAATGGAGACATCTCGCTCTAACGAGCATGAGGTTTGTCATTATAAGGTGGGTTTTTTTTACATTAAATCAATTTAAAGTTTAATATTCCGAAAGTGAGGTTGCTAATATCTTCGTAGACAGACACGCACACACAAACAAGCATCCATATACAGCGAAATTAGTTGAAAAAAAAAGTTGAAGACTGGTGGACTCGGACAGTGGTACTCTGGACCAGGATGGATATTACTGTACTGATGTTTGGGAAACAAGAATATGCTCCAGCTTTGGTGTCTCACTTATGAACAATATCTAGTATAGAAGAAATAAGGATATTTAGAAATTGTAATGGCTTAGTGCTTTAAGACTTATTATTAGTAAACAGTCAGCTTTCTCCCCTCCCCTCCCCTCCCCTCCCAGCCTCACTGATGGTCGCCCAAACTTGCCTCCATACAGAGAACCTCTTCCCTCCACAGTCAATAAATACGAACAAATACTGACTTTGGTTGTGTTATAATACTGCTGAACGATTAACCTGAGTTATTTCTTCGTTTACTATTTTACACTAAACTGAACGTATTATTATTGATGTTTATTATGAGAATAAACGTAAGAATGGTAGAAGTTCTTACTAGTCTTACTGTTTATGATATAAAAGTTATCTCTATATGTTTAGCAAATCCTGTTTTTTATGGGGAATAGCCCACCCGGGCATAACAATACTAGTAAGTTTTAGCTCTTACAACAGGTGCTGGTAAACCTTATAAATACTGTATATCTTATTTCAAAGGATTATAGTTTCAGATTACTCATGTCACCTTTGATACTGGCGAGAGGAAATTCTTGGATACGATGGAACATTGATTCCTGCCCTCACAGTACTGTACTGTACTGTACTGTACTGTGCTGTACTGTACTGTACGTACAATACAGTACCACCTCCAATTGACTCGATATTACAAAAACATATAATGATAAGTCTTCCGAGATAATACATGTACCTAACATAAATAACCCCTAATAAGACCTGTGGAAGTGAAACATAAATCATGGCTAAATAAGTTCACTGCGAGATAATTTTAAATTACTAAAAACATAAATATTTTACGTCGAGATTAAATTACTCGAACCTCGCACACAAATATTGTGCCTTAACTCACTTTATACATAAGTTAATTACTCAATTAGATACATAATGTTTGATGATAAATGTTTTATAACGTCTTATGTTCCTTCAGGGATAAAAAAATAAACATTTCCAAACTACTCATAGGATAAATACTTCGATAACAACAAATATTATTGACCTCATAGATACACAATTAATCTTTCGTCTCCCGGGAAATAAATTGTGAATGCTCTAAATTTAAATCAGATACAGTTATTGGGAGTGTCGCCGGTGGTACAGATTTTGAGTAAAGAGAACGGGATAACGCACAGGTCTGCTTGGTACACTAGAGGTTAAAGGGTGTTGTGTAATGTTGAACGATGGAGAGCTCAAGTGGCCCTGTGGTGTGTGTGAGTCGCATCCTCCCTGACCCCAGCGCCAAGCTCTCTGGTTCTTCATGTCCTCCTCTAAATTCATCTTCTCCTGATGCTCCTCGTCTTCCCTATCCTCATACACACCTACATCCTCATGGCTCTCTTCACACACACACACAAACACACACACACACACCACACACACACACACACACACACACACATCTTACGGTCCTCACCAGTCACCACCCTTTCCTTCTGCCCCCCTGCGTTACTCACCCTTCCTGCAACCTTCATCTTCATGCCCTTCCAGGTAATACCCTCCTCCTCACCACGCCTTCCTCACCAACACCCCTTCACCACACTCTCCCCACGCCTCCTCCCCCCACGCCCTCCCCACGCCCTCCTCCCTACGCCCTCTTCCCCATGCCCTCCAACAGGAGTCGTGGTCTATCAGCGTCAAGTCTACCTTTAGTATTGTCTTGGTTACCTGCCCATCTGAGGCCTCTCTCTCTCTCTCTACCTATTCTCTCTCCCCTCACCTGGCCCTTTCTCTACTCCTCCCTCACTTGGCCTTTTTCTCCCCACCCCATCCCTCAACTGTCTCTCTCTACCCCTTCCTCACCTGTCCTCTCTTTTCCTCCCTTCCCTCACCTGGCCTCCCTCCCCACCCCTTCCCCACCTGGCCTCTTTCTCACCCTCCCCTCACTTGGCCCTTTCTCCCCCTCACCGGGCCCTCTCCCCTCCCTCACCTGTCCTCCCCTCCCTTCCCCTCACCTGGCCTTCTCCTCACTACACCTGGCTCCCCTCACCTGGCCTCCCTCACCTGGTCTCTCTCTACTCCCTCACCTCCCCTCCCCACCTGTCCTCCCCACCTGGCCTGGTCCTCCCTCACCCCCACCTGGCCTCCTCTCACCCCTCCCTCACCTGGCCTCTCTCCACCCCTCATGTCATTACGTAACCATAAGACCCCAGTAATCCCCCAGGTACTGTCATCTCCCGCAGGTCCTAGGAGGAGTGCAGGCTTTGTGTCCGTTTGATCATGTGTCCGTGCGTCCGTTTGAACATGTGTGTCCGTGCGTCCGTTTGATCGTGTGTTTCGTGCGTCTGTTTGATCGTGTGTCCGTACGTCCGTTTGATCATGTGTCCATGCGTCCGTTTGATCATGTGTCCATGCGTCCGTTTGATTGTCCATGCGTCCGTTTGATGTGTCCATACGTCCATTTGATCGTGTGTGTCCGTGCGTCCGTTTGATTATGTGTGTCCGTGCGTCTGTTTGATGATGTGTGTCCGTACGTCCGTTTGATCGTGTGTCCGTGCGTCCGTTTGATCGTGTGTCCGTGCGTCTGTTTGATGATGTGTGTCCGTACGTCCGTTTGATCGTGTGTCCGTGCGTCCGTTTGATCGTGTGTGTCCGTACGTCCGTTTGATCGTGTGTCCGTGCGTCCGTTTGATTGTGTGTGTCCGTGCGTCCGTTTGATTGTGTGTGTCCGTACGTCCGTTTGATCGTGTGTCCGTGCGTCGTGCGTCCGTTTGATCCTTTGTGTCCGTGAGCACGTTTGATCGTGTGAGTCCGTGCGTCGTGTCCGTGCGTCGTGCGTCCGTTTGATCCTTTATGTCGTGAGCACGTTTGATTGTGTGTGTCCGTACGTCCGTTTGATCGTGTGTCCGTGCGTCGTGCGTCCGTTTGATCCTTTGTGTCCGTGAGCACGTTTGATCGTGTGAGTCCGTGCGTCTGTTTGATTGTGTATAAGTATCCGTACGTCCGTTTTATTTTTAATGTCCTTACGCCCGTTTGATCGTGTGTGAGTCCGTGCGTCTGTTTGATCGTGTGTGTCCTTGCGTCCGTTTGGTGTGTGTGAGTCCGTGCGTCTGTTTGATTGTGTGTGTCCGTGCGTCCGTTTGAGTGTGTGAATCCCTACGCCCGTAAGTATCCGTGCGTCTTTTTGATTGTGTGAGTCCGTACGTCCGTTTGATTTTGAATGTCCTTACGTCCGTTTGATGGTGTGTGTCCGTTCGACCGTGAATGTCCCTGCGTCGGGGTATATTCTACGCACACGAGACTTCAGATAGATATAGTAAATTGATATTAATGGAGCGTATTATCATAACAAGATGACAGACAAAGCTGACAGTCAACATATTTTTGTCATTACTGTTTTATGACCCCTTGGAGTTGGGCGTGGCGAGGCGAGGAGGAGGGGGTTCTTCACCTTTAGCTGTTCTTATGATAGCTTATTGGCGTGTGAGCTGCCCTTATGATAGCTTATTGGTGTGTTACCTGCCCTTATGAAAGCTTATTATTGTGTTAGCTTCTCTTGTGATAGCTTATTGTTGTGTTAGCTGCCTTTATGATAGCGTATCCTGATGTTAGCTGCCCTTTTGATAGCTTATCTTTATGTTAGCTGTTATTATTATTATTATTATTATTATTATTATTATTATTATTATTATTATTATTATTATTATTATTATTATTATTATTATTATTATTCAACTTGTGTGCTTCATTGCAAAAGACAAATATATGAACCAACACTATTTGGCTCCAGGAGTACGGTATTAGTTTATCATAGCTGCTGTTAACTTGGGACCACCCAACGATCGACACCTGCCCCTCCCGCTGCTAAATTGATCGCGTCGTCCATCATTCCTGCCACCACCTCTCACCCTTGTGGTCTCCTTTATAAACAATGTGTGTGCTGCTGCCTGCCCACACCTCCAATGCTGTTCACATGCACACACACACACACACAAACCTATCATCGTCGTCTTTACCTTTTCCCCCTTTCATCACCTCTCCTCTCACCATTCTCGCTCGTTATCTCTCCCTCACCTTCTTCACCTCTCTCTCTCTCTCTCTCTCTCTCTCTCTCTCTCTCTCTCTCTCTCTCTCTCTCTCTCTCTCTCTCTCTCTTAACGCTTTTCTTTCTCTCCCTTTTACTACCTTTACCTTCTCTCTCCACTCTCCCTTGTTACCTCTCCTTCTTCGCTACTCATCACCGCCTCTCGTCTTCCTCACCCGCTAACTCTCTCCCTCCCTTCTTAAATTTCTCCTTTGCTGCTAGCCCACACTGATTAGTCCTCAAATAGAATATGACTTATACTGTATAAGAACCACTGTCCTGCGTGGCAGTGAACTGAGATATCACCCACATGAATATGATCTATACTATTAATGAATATGATCTATTTCTTTGTGTATGAACCTCTGTCCTGCGTGGCAGTGTGAAGTGGTAGCACCCTCAGCGTCAAGATCTGATTGAATTACTCAGAATAGGCTAACTGTTAACTGTAAATCTCTATCTCTCTAAACGCTGTCTCTTGCCAGTTGTCCACACTACCACTGCTGTACACTCTCCTACACCCACCTCTTAATTTCTCTCATTATCTGTACTTCACACTCCCTCCCTCTCACTCCCTCACTCATTGTATATCTCCCTCACCATCTTTCACCCTCTCTACCTCTTCACAAATAGTGCGCGCTTCAGCTACTGTAGCTCACATCTCTTATCTTCCCTCATTATCAGTTTTTCTTCATTCACTGTCTTTCATTATTCCTCCTTCTCCATCCTTCTTTCATTGTCTATATTCCCCCTTCTCCCTCCACTGTCTCTCATCATTCTCTCTCTCCTCTCATCCTCATTTATGCTGTTCCATTTCAGCTCCCATGTTGTAGACTCTCCTTCATTGCTCCTCATTCGCCTTCTGTCCCTCCTTCCCTCCCTCCCTCACCCTCCCCCACTTACTGTCCACACCACTACCGTTGCACCCTCTCACCTTCCCTCACTGTCTCTCTCGCGTCATCCCTGCTTCATACTTCCTTTTTTCATTCTCCTTCCCTCTTCTCTCCCCAGCTTCCATCTTTCCCACACTCTCTCCATTTCCCTTTCTTTCCTCCGCTCCTCACCATCTCTGCCTTAGCCCTCTCTTACCGTCCCTTCCTTCCTCGTTCTTATTATCCTTCTTCCCTCCCTCTTATCTTTCTCTACCTGTCCACTCCAATCGCATGTCTCACTCATTCACCCGTTCCTCCCCTCCTTCGCGTCACCGCAAAACCTTTCTTTTGGAGTAGGAAGCCTCTTGAGAGGGAGAGAGAGAGAGAGAGAGAGAGAGATTTTTTATTATTTATCGGTAAGCTCAGACTAATATGTTCCGTAAAGCCAATGTAACTTAAATACACTCACACACACACACACACACACACCCCCTTTGGTAGGTTATATGATATAATATTTTTGTTACATATTCATATCTGAAATGTAAACGACAAGCGACATCCGATTTATAGTGAGGGAAGAGAGTGTGATTTAAGTAGTCCTATGTGTGATGTCCATTGTAACACCTCACTCATTTTCGACTCTTGCTTTTGTTGCCGGAGTTTGCCGTGTGTGATGTACAGTTTAAGAGAACTTGCCATACATGTTTCTCTATGAGTTTATGAGCTCTAGTAGTTATCCACACTCAGGCCGACACACTGCTGCTAATGTTTTATTTGTTACTCCGCCGTGTGTCTCATAAATTATTTCCGAGGATATGTTATGCATCTCGGGTCTGCCAAGTTACATGTGTTATGTAGGTCATCGAGGACTTGATGTTTTTATTTATTTATTTATTTATTTATTTATTTATTTATTTTATACCAAATGCACGTGGTCACTCATGTGTTCAAACTTCAGCTTCTTCCTAGCTTCTTGACTCTTGCACCTCCATCATTCTCAGGTCATCACCAGTACCCGAGCATAGTGTGTGAGGACTAGTAGTGACCCGGGGCGGGCTCCTCGTAGAAGAAGTTGTCAGGCAGCTCTACTAAAGTTATCTTCAAAACACTCGACCATAAGTGCGAGATAACATTATAATACCGATGTAACCAGAGTGTCTCAGCCAAGATACAAAGGCGGCCATGTTGATTTTACCGAGAAAGAGTTATAACAAAACAGCCGCGATAAAGATCATAAGCGGGTCTTTGAAGAAAAAGGAAGAGAGGGGAGGGGAGCTCCTACTCGTTGCCAGAAGTCCTTCCCCTTTTACAGGATCACATTATTTTAAGCGTGTTCTTATATTGGTGAGGTAGAGGAGCACGTCCCGTTCTTGACACTTGGTGACGACTAGAGGCAGGTTATGTAAGTCAACAGAGAACGGCCAAGATGTTGACAGAGTGTCAGCCTGGTGTTTTATGTCATGTGACGTGACCCTGAACTAGTGACACTTGCGAGCCATAAGGAAGAGAAGGTGTAGTGAGGGGTTGTCAGACCACAGCTTACATCTCAGAAACTCTAGGCCTTCCCTAAGTCAAGTGTAGGGTAACTCTGCGGTTGACCAAGGATTGTAAATCAACTAGCTCCCCTCCCATGTGACATGTGGCCCCAACAAAACATGTAAGAAGGCACCAGCTGACCCCCTTCCGATATACAATAACCTACTCTCTGAACAAAGGCCGGACCTGACCTCACAATTAGCCAGGTCACTTGTAACCCTTGGAGCCCAACTCAAGGCCTCTCGTGTTACACGGCCCCGCCTGACGACTTCTCCTTACATCTCAGAAACTCCTGACGACTTCTCCTTACATCTCAGAAACTCCAGTCTGACCCGACGTTTGGGAAGTCAAGTGTAGGGGAACTCTCACGGTTGCTCTCCCAATATACACACGGCCCCACCTGATGACTTTCCCAGATAGTTCTGAAAAAGTCCAGGCCTGACCGCACATTTGCGGGGTCAAATGTAAGGAGACCCTTCGCCGCCACCCCCCCGGCCAGCTGAACCTGACGGCTCGCATCCCAATATATAGGACGTCCTGGTCCTCCCTCGGGATTCGCAGAGAAGTAGTTGTCTTGTAACAAGGTGGCCAGCTACGACACCACCAGGCCTGCTCGAGCCGAAGTCAGAGGCCGGAGGCAAGTCGCCTCCGGTCAGGACCGAGACTTCCCTCCGGTGTCCCAGCTAAGCAGGCGCCCTCCCGACACCAGTGGTCCCGCTAAGCAGTCTCCCTGCTAGGCCTCCCCTAGGTCACGTGAGTGTTTGTCAGAGCTTTCCGTGGGATGAGTTACTTACGTGGGAAGTGTATTCATTTCATGTTCGTGTCCGAGAATCAGAGTGTCTAGTAACGTAATATGATGTCCTAGTAACGTAAACATAATGTCCTAGTAACTTCAATAGAAGGTGTTATTAATGTGTCCATGTCATGTCGTTAATTAATAAAGAGTTGTAACGAAGCAGTGTTTGAGAAGTCGCCCTTAAGACGTAATAGAAGTGTATTGACGTATAAGATACGATAAGTGTACTGACAGTGTAAATAACTATCACGGCCACGCTACCAAAGTCTTCCTCTCTTTATACTCTTATACTATCAATATTCTACCTATATGTAATCTCTTCTTCTTGTGAGTTTTGTCTCATTACAATGGTGGCAGCGCACTTAACGTAAACTCACGCCTATTCCCCTTAGTGTTCAGTACAGTGATTGTTAGAACCTTTTAAAGTAAACTCGTAACTATCTTGACGAAGCAGGCAGTACAAGGGTGGTAACATTTGTAATATAATTCCTGTCCCTCAGTGTGGTACAAGTGGTGACAGTATCCACTCCCCCCTCCCTAGTCCACATATTGTTGGGTAACGGGGAACAATGGTCGAGAACTCAACCAGGGCAAGTGTCAGTAAAACCACCTCCTCGTCCCACCCACAGACGTCATCGTCAACATTGACAATTTCGACTTCCACTATCAGTACTTCCCAGCCCTCCTCGCAAGCTAATATGACTTCTGTTAACATTACACCGACGACTTCCGTTTTATTCCCATTCCCTGAACAATCCACTAGTACCTACTCTCCCCCCCTACCCCTTAACCACCCTGCACCCTCTCTCGCCGCTCCCCCCCTACCCCTTAACCACCCTGCACCCTCTCTCGCCGCTCCCCCCCTACCCCTTAACCACCCTGCACCCTCTCTCGCCGCTCCCCCCCCACGCTCACGTACACCTTAGCACCTCCCAACTCCTACAGCATGCCAGACCCCTTCCTGACGTCTGTCTCAGCGAGTAGTGCGGCACAAGTAATCAGTCAGATACCCATGTTTGAGGGCGATGGCCGCGACCCGGCGACATCAGCCGATAGGCTGGAACAGTGGTTAGGGCACATTGAAAGTGCGTTCCCGGATACCCTTCAGGAATACGAGGAATGCCGCCTTAGGACGGCACGTATGCGATTGGGCGGTGACGCGAAAGGCGTGCTAGAATTTAAGCCGACAATAAAGAATGCTACCACGTGGGACACGTTCGCGAACGGATTACGGGAAGTTTACAGCCAGGGTGACTCATTACAAGATCACACGACACGTTTAGCTAATATCAAGCTAGAGGAGTGTTCATCACTCAATGTTTACCTATCATGCATAGGGAGTGCTGTGAAGATGGCGAGAGTGAATCACCCACAATTCTTCCCACCTGAGCTAGTACTCTCTTACTTTCTGTCGGGCTTACCCGGCGAGATGCGTACGTACATGGAGGCAAGCGGGATAACTACGATGGACAACGCAATTAAAGCAGTGCGGAGGTATATACAGCTCAGGAAACCCACTCCCCCCTCCAGTTTTGTGTCAACAATTCACGCCGCACCCCCCACCCTTACACGTAACACCCCTTCCGTCTGGGAGGATGAATTCTTGAGACTGATGGTGGAGAATCTCAGCCGGGACGAAAGCAAGCGACAGGAACAGTCATCGTTCCACGGGGAAGGAAGGGAGCAACCAGGATTAGATACAGTAGGTATAAACACGTTGGGTAGTGCGCCACGGGGCGGCCGGCCGTCCGGGGCAGGGACCCGCGGGGCGCGGGCTGGGATTGACCCCCGCCCCCGTGCAGTCACAAGTGCGCGCCCGGGCCCGCCCATGCGGGATAGCTGGTATAGAGCTCCGAAGCCTTTTCGCTGCTCCTCCTGTGGGGCATGGTCCCACGCGGTGCACGGATGTCCCTTTCAATGTGAGGGAAACCAGTGCGATGGGTGTGGCGACCAGGGACATACCCGCAGAGAGTGTCCATACACCGGAATGCGTTGTTACGCATGTGCCGAGTGGGGACACATTCGCAGGTTATGTCCCTACTACTAAAGACAAGGGCGAGGCGTTGATGGTGACTAGGGAAGACAGGCCAATTATTAAGTTGAAAATGGGAGGGAAACGGGTTGAAGCTTTCATTGACACAGGCTCTTCGGTGTCCTTGGTGAAACAGAACGTGGCCTCCAAGATGAGCCTAGGGGGAAAGCATAAAGTTCCTGAGTTACATGGCGTCACGGGGAACCGCCTCTCAACATTGGATTCCAGAGATATAACTGTAGACTTAGGAGATAAGATAGTTGTTCACGCGCTGGTCGTGGTAAGCGGTGATCTTTTCCCAGGGGATGTTCTTATTGGGTCAGATTTCTTGTGTAGGTTTAAGTATGGAATCCAGTTTGATGGGAGCCGGTACACCGTGACACTAGATGGTAGAGATTATGTAGGTACTCCTATCAGGAATAGGTCTGGTCTGCCCGTCCACCTCATTAAGCCTAAACGCCCCCAGCCCCCCGCACCCCAAGCCCCCCAGCTACACCCGACGCGTGCCACTGTCATCCCTCCCCACTCTAGTGTTGTTTTGCCCGTTCGATGGTCAAGGTCGTTCGACAGTCCCACGGAGGATCAGGAGTATGTATTTGTTGAAGCCCCTCATAAAATGTCCCCATACATGCAGTCGGGGCTCATTAACACTCAGCAGCCTAGCGTCCCAGTCATAAACCCCACCCCCAGGGAATTTAAACTTACTCCTGGTCATTCAGTGGGAACAGTCTGTGCGGTCGATAAAGTAGAGGATCTGGAGCATTTTGATCCTACGAGATATAACATTAGGAGTGACACAGAATTCGTAGAGTCACAGCAAATGTTCGCCACTGCAATAGAATCCCTTGACATAGATCACCTACCCACCCTTATTAGAGGACGTCTGCGCGCTATAATAAAGCAGCATGAAGATCTGTTTGCAACCTCAGATCAGGACCTCGGCCTGATGTCAGCTTCACACAAAATTAATACAGGCTCCGCTCCCCCCACCAGAGTACGGCAGTGGAGGCTTCCTGAGGCGGCTAAAACTCAAATTAGGGACTTATGTCGCCAAATGGAGGAACGTGGTGTCATCTCCCCTTGTACTAGCCCCTATTGCTCCCCGGTCGTATTAGTCAGAAAAAAGGACGGGTCAACTAGATTCTGTGTAGACTATAGGGAACTTAATAAGGACACCATTGCTGATAGCTATCCCTTGCCCAGAATTGACGAGACACTGGACCAATTGAACGGAGCTTCTATATTCACAGTTCTAGACTGTAAGGACGCGTACTGGAGTATACCAGTTGACCCGGCTGACCGCCCCAAAACCGCTTTCGCGGACGGCAGCCGTCTATTTTGTTTCAACAGGTTACCTTTCGGGTTAAAGGGAGCACCGGCCACGTTCATGAGGGCTGTGAACCACAGTCTCACACCCGTGCTTGGGCGGAACGCTATGGCTTACCTGGACGATGTTATCGTCTATAGTAAAAACATGGATTCGCACATGCGGGATGTAGATGAGGTTCTCTCGGTCATGAAAGCGGCCGGACTGAAAGTGTCCCTTAGGAAATGCGCGTTCGCGCGCCAGGAAGTTAAATTCCTGGGATTCATCGTAGGTCATGGCGGCGTTAGACCCGACCCGGTGAAAGTGAAAGCGATAGCAGAGATGCCACCTCCCACCACAGCCAGGGGTGTGAAACAGTTCCTCGGCACCGCCAATTTTTTCAGACGTCACATCCCTCACTTTTCAGAGGCGGCCCTCCCCCTTACGAAACTTACAAAGAAGTCGGTTCAGTTTCGGTGGTCGGGGGAGGCAGATAAAGCTTTTAACCATCTTAAGGACTTACTGAAGTCGGCAACAATGTTAGCACTGCCGGACTTCACGCAGCCGTTTTACGTGCACACTGACGCTTCCGACGAAGCACTGGGAGCCTGTCTCATGCAAGGTGGTGAAGATAACCCCATCCCTATTGCTTATTTTTCCCAGAAATTGAGCGGAGCTGCCCTCCGCTACTCCACAACTGAGAAAGAAGCCTTGGCTATTGTCAAGGCCGTAACTTCCTTTGATGCTTACCTATTTGGTAGACACTTTTATGTAATCACTGATCACCGCCCTTTAATATATATCTTCCAAGGTAAAACTCCTAATGCACGGGTAGCACGCTGGGCAGTCTTTCTAAATGCGTATAACTTCTCCATTTTGCATAAGCCAGGCAAGAACCACGTAGTACCAGACGCACTGAGCCGTAATGTATTACCTATAAATAATGTCGGGAATCCTAGCAGCATGACTCAGCCCATTTTTGGGGACCTATCACCTAACGAGGTGCGCCAACACCAACTCGAAGACCCACAGTGGGGTCCTGTCATTGAGTTCCTTGAGGGGGGTCCGCTCCCCAAGAAGGTCAACAAAGCCTCACTTTGTGATTTCAGTCTTTTAAGCGGAGTCCTGTATCTTGTTACTATGAAACAGGATGATGAGCAACCCACAGAACTCGTAGTCATCCCCGCATCCTTGGAAAACTCGGCCCTAGAAGTAGCTCACTCTTCCCAATTCGCAGCCCACCCGGGTGAATGTCGCACATATGCACGTGCACGCTCTATGTTTTTCATGCCCAATCTAGTGCGGAAGGTTGGGGCATTTGTCAAAGGATGTCTGCCGTGTCAGCTAAGGAAGGGTACCCCAAAGAGACAGGGAGAGCTGCAGGAGTTTCCACCAGCCTCTCAGCCCTTGGAACGGGTATCGATCGATCTAACTGACATGTCAATACGTTCACACCGGGGAAACAGATACGTTGTTTCTATCGTCGATCACTATTCACGTTTTGCAACCTATATACCCATCCCCGATAAACGCGCAGAGACAGTTTGTGAAGCCCTGTTACAATACGTTGGTACTCATGGATGTCCCCGGGTCATTGTAAGTGATCAAGGGACAGAGTTTACCTCGGGCATCTTTCAGAAGGCGTGCGACTTGCTGCGGGCTAAGTCAAATCTAACCACTAGTTACCACCCACAGGCTAATGCCATGGTTGAGCGTTCCCACCGCACGTTGAAAGATCACTTGTCGTTTTTGGTTAATAATCAGTACGGCGGTTGGGACGATCAGCTACCTCTTGCACAACTGGCCATGAACACCGCAATTAATACCACCCTGCATAACACTCCTTACTTCCTTCACTTTGGTAGGGATCCAAACCTTCCTGCTGGTGTAATCAACCCCCACCCCTATCCTATGGCGAGGACTACCCTTCTGTCTTGCAAAACAGGTTACAAACGGTCTTTACTCGGGTGCAGGAACTAAACAAGAAAGGTCACTTACACAACGCCACCTACTATAACCTCAGGGTCACCCCTTCCAATATCACTGTAGGTACCCTGGTCTTCCTAACTAACGAATCATCCTCCCCCGATATCCCCTCTAAGTTGCAACAGAGATGGAAGGGCCCATATAGAGTAACCGCCCAACCCAGCAAAGTAAACTTCACTATTTCCCCGCTTTGC
The DNA here is from genome assembly GCF_018991925.1 of Homarus americanus. Taxonomy (NCBI): domain Eukaryota; kingdom Metazoa; phylum Arthropoda; class Malacostraca; order Decapoda; family Nephropidae; genus Homarus; species Homarus americanus. The sequence goes on along the minus strand of NW_024744839.1, from coordinate 7,924,281 downwards.
CAGGGGGGACGTAAGGAAACTGTGCATGTGAATAGATTGAAGCTGGCAACTGTCGACGATGACGCCTTCAACAAATCAGGCCTCACCAACCAGCCCCCTCTAGGGGTAACATTCCCTTCCCAACACCCTACCCCTCCACCAGCAGCTGACCACCCCCCTCAGAACAACCAGGTACCTCACACCCCAAGTAATAATCAGAAAACTCCCCGAGCTACTGCCCCACTTGTACCAGTAATACCTGATCAGATTAGGGCTCATAGATATAACACTAGGTCACAGAACATAGATTAAAGTAACGAGTCTAGGGGCACTTCTAATTGTTGATTCTCCACCCCGGGATCTTGTCTTTCTACTAAGCTACAGAGTCAGCACTGCCCTTGCTCTTCACGGGCCTGGGCGAGGTCTCCCTGACTCCACACAAAAGTCGGAGATGACACCACCACGGCTGCAGCTGACCCCCTACCAGATGAGCTGAGACCAACGCATCCTGACTCATAATGGATGCCCGACGAGCGGGACACGCAGCGGGCAACCCCGCGGCGAATGGGTGACGCCTTCACGTCGACACTGCAAGCCCCAAGCCCCAGAAACGGGCTTGCATAATGCTGGCCCTCGATCTGGTTGAAGACACTGGGCTGTGTCTCGTCGCTCGCCTGCTGAACGACGAGACACGCACCGAGGCTACGGTCTCACAGCCCACAATACTGACAGACAACATCTATGGGTACCATCAGCCTGAGTAAGCTACGCCATGCAGGACCAGCGCAGCTCCCAGCTCCAGGCAGGGAATCAGGTCGTCCCCTTGGAACCCAGGCGAAAATCCCGAAAACCCGACCTGCAACTTCAGTAGCAGCAAGCAACAGGCAACAAACAACTAGAGGTCCCAGTGGCGATGCAGACGACAGCTCCCTACGTTTCAGGACCTGTCAACTGGTCCCACGCACTTCCACTCCGGGAATGGATCCACCAGGTACCAGACAAGTAATGGCTGACCTCGACCCACCCGGGATCTGCCTCGCCGGTGTTTACCACACCATCGGGGACGAAACAGAAGTGACCTGACTACAAGTAGAGGAAGAAACAAGCAAACCCTGGGGGGCCCACCCAGGGAGGGATTCACCACTGTGAGGGTGTGGGACAGGACGGTCAGGGGTCTCGCCGACACTCACGTACGGAGGGCGAACTCTTGTCCGTGGACCCTGCCCTACACGCCATCCAAAAGCGATGACACCCCAAGCAGTGGACCGGCTTGATCCCGGCCGGGAAGGGCGGTAACTCAGATGGAACCAGAAAAATCCATCTGGAACACGACAGAAAATGAGACTCTACAGAGGAAACTCAGATGGGACTAGAAAAATCCATCTGGAATGCGTCAGGAACTGCCGCTCCACACAGAAGTTCAAGTGGAGGAAGTGAGGCACGCGACACACTGCGGCGGACCCCAGGACGGGACAGGAAACGCCAACCACCACATCTACTGCGTCGTCCACCCTGATGCTGGACACCGATTGGTGGAGGTGGTGACGGACCACCCGCCACCCGGGATCTCGACGAATGCTGACGAGTTTTTGTTTTTGCCATTGTATCTTGTTAATAATTTTTGCTGCCTTTTTAGTATGTACAAATATTTCTTTTTGTTCACAAGTTGTATTTTTCCCCAACTTCCCCCCCCCCTTTTTTTAGCGGCCATGTATCTTATTATTATATGTTGTATGTGCTGCCCTGCGCAAGAGTTTAACAGTTGAAGCAACAAGTATGTAAATCTATTCCAGGCTTGAAGATACTGGAACCTAAGCAGAAATAAGCCAGGGCAAGCAACACCATTGCATAACCTTTCAAACCTCCGACTGTGTACCCTCATCTAACTCCCTAAAGTGACGCTCTCCGACAAGCGCCTGCTAAGGCGCTCTCTCTCTCCTTCATATCTACATTCACCTTTCCGTTCCGTATCCTTAGACAGCCGCTTAGATATTATAAATATTACCAGACTATGGTAGGATGTGAGGTGCATACTTTACACCGCAGTAGCTATTTTTCTCAGGTTGGGCACTCGCTATTGTTATCCACTGTGAACAATTGTGTATGGCATGGAAGCTTTGGTCTTGGCGGGAGGTGTAGTGAGGGGTTGTCAGACCACAGCTTACATCTCAGAAACTCTAGGCCTTCCCTAAGTCAAGTGTAGGGTAACTCTGCGGTTGACCAAGGATTGTAAATCAACTAGCTCCCCTCCCATGTGACATGTGGCCCCAACAAAACATGTAAGAAGGCACCAGCTGACCCCCTTCCGATATACAATAACCTACTCTCTGAACAAAGGCCGGACCTGACCTCACAATTAGCCAGGTCACTTGTAACCCTTGGAGCCCAACTCAAGGCCTCTCGTGTTACACGGCCCCACCTGACGACTTCTCCTTACATCTCAGAAACTCCAGTCTGACACGACGTTTGGGAAGTCAAGTGTAGGGGAACTCTCACGGTTGCTCTCCCAATATACACATGGCCCCACCTGATGACTTTCCCAGATAGTTCTGAAAAAGTCCAGGCCTGACCGCACATTTGCGGGGTCAAATGTAAGGAGACCCTTCGCCGCCCCCCAGGCCAGCTGAACCTGACGGCTCGCTTCCCAATATATAGGACGTCCTGGTCCTCCCTCCAGAATTCGCAGAGAAGTAGTTGTCTTGTAACAAGGTGGCCAGCTACGACACCACTAGTGCTGCTCCAGCGAAGTCAGGGCCGGAGGCAAGCCGCCTCCGGTCAGGACCGAGACTTCCCTCCGGTGTCCCAGCTAAGCAGGCGCCCGCCCGACACCAGTGGTCCCGCTAAGCAGACTACCTGCTAGGCCTCCCCTAGGTCACGTGAGTGTTTGTCAGAGCTTTCCGTGGGATGAGTTACTTACGTGGGAAGTGTATTCATTTCATGTTCGTGTCCGAGAATCAGAGTGTCTAGTAACGTAATATGATGTCCTAGTAACGTAAACATAATGTCCTAGTAACTTCAATAGAAGGTGTTATTAATGTGTCCATGTCATGTCGTTAATTAATAAAGAGTTGTAACGAAGCAGTGTTTGAGAAGTCGCCCTTAAGACGTAATAGAAGTGTATTGACGTATAAGATACGATAAGTGTACTGACAGTGTAAATAACTATCACGGCCACGCTACCAAAGTCTTCCTCTCTTTATACTCTTATACTATCAATATTCTACCTATATGTAATCTCTTCTTCTTGTGAGTTTTGTCTCATTACAAAGGTCACAAGAGGTGAAGACTTGATAGTGGTTCAGGAATCATCCACAGGCGTTCGGTCACGAGTGTGTTGGGCCCAGGTCACCGTGAGACTCCCGCATCATCATCTCTATCTCCCGCATCATCATCTCTATCTCCCGCATCATTAGCTCTATCTCCCGCATCATCATCTCTATCTCCCGCATCATTAGCTCTATCTCTCGCATCATCATCTCTATCTCCCGCATCATCAGCTCTATCTCTCGCATCATCATCTCTATCTCCCGCATCATCATCTCTATCTCCCGCATCAACATCTCTATCTCCTGCGTCATCATCTGTATCTCCCGCATCATCATCTGTATCTCCACATCATTAGCTCTATCACTCGCGTCATCATCTCTATCTCCCGCATCATCATCTCTATCTCCTGCATCATCATCTCTATCTCCCGCATCATTATCTCTATCTCGCTTCATCATCTCTATCTCCCGCATCATCATCTCTATCTCGCATCAACATCTATCTCCCGCGTCATCATCTCTATCTCCCATCATCATCTCTATCTCCCACATCATTATCTCTATCTCGCGTCATCATCTATCTCCCGCATCATCATCTCTATCTCCGGCGTCATCATCTCATCTCCAGCATCATCATCTCACCGCATCATCATATCTCTCGCGTCATCATCTCTATCTCGCATCATCATCTCTATCTCCGGCGTCATCATCTCTATCTCCCGCATCATCATCTCTATCTCATCATCATCTCTATCTCATCATCATCATCATCATCATATCTCCTACATCATTATCTCTATCTCGCGTCAATCTCGTCATCTCGCGTCATCATCATCTATCTCGCATCATCATCTCTATCTCCTCGTCATCATCTCATCTCCTGCATCATTATCTCTATCTCTCGCGTCATCATCTCTATCTCATCATCATCTCTCTCTCGCGTCATCATCTCTATCTCCCGCATCATCATCTCTATCTCCCGCACTCGCATCATCATCTCTATCTCCGCATCATCATCTCATCTCCCGCATCATCATCTCTATCTCATCACATCTCTCGCGTCATCATCTCTATCTCATCATCTCATCTCGCGCGTCATCATCTCTATCATCTGCATCATCTCATCTCATCTCTCTCATCTCCCGCATCATCATCTCTATCTCTCCCGCATCATCATCTCTCCCACATCATTATCTCTATCTCTCGCGTCATCATCTCTATCTCACTGCATCATCATCTCTATCTCCCGCATCATCATCTCTATCTCCCGCATCATCATCTCTATTTCCCACATCATTATCTCTATCTCTCGCGTCATCATCTCTATCTCCCGCATCATCATCTCTATTTCCCGCAACATCACCTCTATCTCCCGTATCATCATCTCTATCCCCCGCATCATCATCTCTATCTCCCACATCATTATCTCTATCTCTCGCGTCATCATCTCTATCTCCCGCATCATCATCTCTATTTCCCGCAACATCACCTCTATCTCCCGTATCATCATCTCTATCCCCCGCATCATCATCTCTATCTCCCACATCATTATCTCTATCTCTCGCGTCATCATCTCTATCTCCCGCATCATCATCTCTATCTCCTGCGTCATCATCTCTATCTCCTGCGTCATCATCTCTATCTCCCGCATCATCATCTCTATCTCCTGCGTCATCATCTCTATCTCTCGCATCATCATCTCTATCTCCCGCATCATCATCTCTATCTCTCGCATCATCATTATATTGCGTCAGCTGGTTGAGTGGCTGTGCTAATGGCACCTACTGAGTTGCCCACACTTTATGGGCCTTGACCACACCCTATGACCTTAACCACACCTTATGACCTTGGCCACACCTTATGACGTTTGACCACACCTTATGACGTTTGACCACACCTTATGACCTTGGCCACACCTTATGACGTTTGACCACACCTTATGGCCTTGACCACACCTGACGGCCTTGACCACACCTGACGGCCTTGACCACATTTTATGGCCACTCGTCAACTTTTTTTATTATATCACACTTGTTTCCTGAGATTGGATTATTATTATTATTATTATTATTATTATTATTATTATTATTATTATTATTATTATTATTATTATTATTATTATTATTATTATTATTATTATTATTATTATTATTATTAATATTATTATTATTATTATTATTATTATTATTATTATTATTATTATTATTACACAGGATTTAACCTATTTCTTAAAGATTTTTCCATTCGTGTGTTTATTTCAAGTCTGATCTACTCTCTTTATCACTGTCAGGAATGGAATCTAAATTTATCATTAATTTTACAATAAAATCCAATTTGATTTATTAATGGAATTTAAGATGATTTGTCTTGGATTAATTTTCTCTGATTTAGTCATATGGCAGACAATGGGAACTTTTCATATGACATAACCAGATATCTGTTGGCTTACACCATGGGCTAAACTATTGTTATACCTGAAAAAAAAACGAAATGGCTTCACACAGGGATCGTTTATTTTATTTATATGTCACGTTAACGACCGTTGGTAGACTGTGCATATATTCTGACATGACCCATAAAAATCGTATATCTGTTGTACTATATACGGGCAGATCTTCAGCCTGGTCTAGTAAACACCTTGCCTCTGATAAGCTGTTAGCAATCCAGGTCTCCCAGCTATGAGTCTATAACGTTTGTGTACAGCACCAGGGTATAGTTCAGAAAGAGGCTACTGGTGTCTTATCTGCAGTTTAGAGGACGCAAACAAGAATTACATCCAGTTCAGCGTCAGGTTATGTCTTTAGGGTAGGGCAGTGAGGTGCTTAACTACTCATTTCATACATACATCAGTGGGGAAATCGAAACATCTTTACAAAAATAATTAATGAACTTGAAGTACATCATAAACTCTGAAATTTGTTACGGAAATCTGAATTGCGACTTTTCTCTTCAACGAATCATCCTGAACCATAGAATCTGTGACTGAAGGTTCATACTGGCTCGTAAATAATAGGTTTACAAAAACGTATGATTTTCCGGTGTGTTATTTTAGACGAGGAGATTCTCTTATGATCTTGTACAGTTGACAGGTAAATCTTCTAGCTCTTCGCGTTGAAAGACTTAATTACCCGTAGGGAATAATTATCCAGGATCCAACAGATTACATGAATTATATATTTTTTTACATTATTCTTTTACTTATTGTAGAAAACTTTGATGTGGAAGTAGGGAAAACAGATTATGTCAATTATAATTTTGTTCCATTTTTTTTACTTCCTGTGGCAAACTTTGAGATGAAGGTAGGCAGCCCTCTCCCTACCTCCACTAACCCCTCCACTTCCCCCACCGTGTTCCAAACCTTATCGTCCCTTCATCACTTTACACTTCAAGCGGACTGTTGAGAGGCGGTCAAACTCTTCTTCTTCTCCCTCTTCCATCCAGCCAAACACATTTCAGTTTCTTCATCTCCTCCACTTGTCCACCTTCCCTCCTCCTCCTCCACTTGTCCACCTTCCCTCCTCCACTTGTCCACCTTCCCTCCTCCACTTGTCCACCTTCCCTCCTCCACTTGTCCACCTTCCCTCCTCCTCCTCTCTGTCCACCTCCTCCTCCTTCTCCTCCACTTCTCCACCTACCCTCCTCCTCCTCCACTTGTCCACCTTCCCACCTCCTCCTCCTCCACTTGTCCACCTTCCTTCCTCCTCCTCCTCCTTCTCCTCCACTTCTCCACCTACCCTCCTCCTCCTCCACTTGTCCACCTTCCCACCTCCTCCTCCTCCACTTGTCCACCTTCCTTCCTCCTCCTCCACTTATCCACCTACCCTCCTCCTCTTCCACTTCTCCAACTTCCTTCCTCCTCCTCCACCTGTCCACCTTCCCTCCACCTCCTAAACAAGAGTCAGGATACGGTCTTTGTGGGGGGACTCTGTTGGTACGAGGAGGGGAGAGTAGGAGGCAGGCGGAGCAAGAGAGGGTGTTGGAGACGTCTTCAATGGTGGGAAAAGTGACACATGCTGCTGGAAGGTGAAGGAGAGGGCGAACTGTGTTGGTGGTGGTGAGGGAGAGGGCGAACTGTGTTGGTGGTGGTGAGGGAGAGGGCGAACTGTGTTGGTGATGATGATGGAGAGGGAGAGAACTGTGTTGGTGGTGGTGAGGGAGAGGGAGAGAGATTTAGGAGACCATTTTAAGGCACACTGGATGAAACAAACTTGTACAGTCGCGTTCAAAAGTAATCATCCACTCCACCACCTAACCTTTTGTGCTTGGCTGGGTCCTTTCTGCACGGTAAGTCACGTGGGGTCGAGGGAGGGAATGGTCGACTTGGTGGGGAGGGGGGGAATGCGATGTTCGGGTGCTCATCAGAGAGGGAGGTGATTGATGAAAGCAGGGAAATTCATGAAAGAAGGAATGGAAGGATGGATGTAGGTTGTTTCACTATATTATTTTAATTTTTTCAGGTTGTTGAACAGGTTTTAAGCAACGGTAATTATATATTTATAATAACGTTGATATGAGGAGAAATATTGAATATGAGGATGAAAATAATTAATTTTTAATATTTACCGACACAGGTCAGACTGAATCTTGATAACCTATCTAGTGTCCTCCTCGCCTGTCTATTGTGGTCTTCCCAGCCTAAAATTATACCATTTATATGAATTAAGAGTTCAAATATGTTTTGTTTAAATTGTACACTCGGCATTAGTCATTTTAATTTATTAAATCCCAGCAAACCATAAAAAAAAGATCTCACCTCAGCCGGTTTTCCATGTTCTCAGACTCCTGCCAGTGGGTTAATTAATGTTTCAAAGTAACCCCAACCTCCCTAGCAATTTTTGACACTTTGTAGCCGGCCGGCGCAAACCGATAATGCGTCTATGATTCGCCAATCGTCGTACTTTAGCATCCATCCTGGGCTGGGTGTGGAGCAGTGGTCAGACACCATTGCCAACACCACCTCAACACTTCGCACTGATTTTCACAACTCGAATAAACACATTGCAGGGTGGACAAGTCACATTCTACCCAACAATTATTTTTTTTTATCAATTAATAGTGATTTTTTTTAAGAACAGTAGTGGCGAGAGGTAGAAGTGATCAGGTATAACAACCTAGTTTAGTGTTACTGGTGGTAAGCAAGTCACGCCCCCTGCTCTCCAATGTTGTCATATTAGAGGCTTTCCCTAATAGAAGCCAGACGCCTTATCAGCCCTAATGACACATTACCTGCCAGAAGCTCACTTACATTCTTCCAGAGAATCTTGACTAAAGGCATAGATAATTAAGGGAAAGTTAAGTCCACTGTCCACATGACACTTCCCCTTCACCTCCTCGGACATCAACCCTCCTGGTTGGTTGGTTGTTTGGGCATTAGGCTTATCAACTGCCAGAGTCATTAGGCCGTCTAAGTCAAGCTACACCCACCAACCTTAACAATATTACTTACCGGTAACAATATAAGGTAACAATTTTATGATTTTATGAGACTCTGCTGATACCTGGTACTAGTGTGTGTATTAACGGTACTTTGTCAAATGGTATCAGGTAATATGGTAGGAGGAATCGGGCAAAACTTAGAACTTACGTATGGAAGAGGTGAAGACACGACTGAGAGTCGGAAATATAATATCATAATCATTAATGAGATGAGTATTAGGAATTTAAAAACAGCATTGTATTACCTGTGACACCAGACAGTCCAGAAACACGGAGACCTACACTTTGATAACCTCTTAAGACAGATACAGAGACCAGTACACTGTTTGAAGACCTCAACCGATGGTGGAGGTGAAGGCGTTAACTCAGTAACCTTTGGTAGTACAATAAATGTTACTACAACTTTATGTTTATGTTACACAGGATTTCTGAAGAAGGATCTTAAATAAAATATGGACATATAGCTCAAATAATGGTGGACCAGATGACGCCCCTGAACCTACCGGGTTGGTAACTTCAACACTAGCCCGAGCTGCTGGGGTGTAATCCACCGGAAACAGAACTGACGGTGAACGTGTAACATATGGCAGGAATTGTTGACGTGGCCAAAAGCCTCAATAGTGTCCCGGTGATGGATGACTGAGTCATCTGAATGAGAATTAATAAGTGAATATATATATATATATATATATATATATATATATATATATATATATATATATATATATATATATATATATATATATATATATATATATATATATATATATATAAATATATATATATATATATATATATATATATATATATATATATATAAATATATATATATATATATATATATATATATATATATATATATGTATATATATATATATATATATATATATATATATATATATATATATATATCATTAGCCCACAAAGCACTCTCGGACTTCTACATTTCATATATAATTGTTAGATCGAACCCACCATCTGGTAGACGGGAACGTTACCCAGCCTAGTGGTCTACAGGTAACGTTCCCCGGCACATAAGATCGTGGGTTCGAGTCCTATATATATATATATATATATATATATATATATATATATATATATATATATATATATATATATATATATATATATATATATATATATATACATATATGTATATATTGTCAAGGTATTCGTCAGTTGTTCGATCTTTACACCAATTATGATAACTGCGTTTATCCTCAATTATGAATAATTGTACCAAAGGAAAATGAAAAGAGTATACAAGACAAAATGTTTTAGCAATAATAAATTAAGAATAGTGGCAGCATATTAAGGAGACCATACAAAATATGAGATCATGTCTGGTAGAGGTAGGGCCTGGTGTCACTTGGCGACCGGGCCATCTGAACTTCATGTACACAGGGTTACACTGGAGGCCGCATTCATCAAAGAAGGTGTGAGCACTATGTTGAATGGTTGCTGTAGTGGGCAAGTGGCACACACAAATCCTAAAGAGGTAACACGCTACAGTATACCAGCTAGCTCGGTCGCTAGAGACAGGCCACTCAGGTCATCACACCACCACACTGCAGCAGCCCTTCCACTCCATACATAAAAGAGAGTGGGCAGGTGTCAGGCGAGGCAGGTCCCGACTTAGTGACGTGGCCTGTCTTGCCGGCCTCTACAACAGCTCGTGTAAAGGGAATCCTTAGTTTCGAACTCAAGCAAATGTGAAACAAAACAGGGTAATTCTTTTCACACACACACACACACACACACACACACACACACACACATACACACACACACACACACACACACACACACACACATAATAATATTATATATATATATAATATATATATAAAATAATATATATATATATATATATATAATAATATATATAATAATAAAATATATATATATATATATATATATATATATATATATATATATATATATATATGTACATGTATATATATAGGGAGGAGAGGGAAGGAGGAGAGGAGACTGGAGATTAGTTGAATAAAAACCTGTATAAAGAATTGGAGAATAAGAACGAAATAAGAAGTATAAACAAAAGGCTTAGTAACCTGAACCTGAAAAGGTCCCCGAAAAAAATAAATAAAATTAAAACAAGACAGGTGAAGGGAGGAGGAGGGCAAGTTGTATCGACGACCACTTGTACCTGGACCAGGGACGATGCTGCTGTTTGTTGTTTGTTGAGCTCTACACCACCACCCACCCCCACCCAACACCACCCACTTCTCCCACCCCCACCCACCACCACCCACCACCCACACCCACCCAACACCACCCACTTCTCCAACCCCCACCCACCACCACCCACCCCACCTGCCCATTCTACTCCACCCACCACCACCCACCCATTTACTCCACCCACCCCCACCCACCCATTCTACTCCACCCACCCCCACCCACCCCCCACCCACCCACCACTACCCACCCATTCACGCCACCCACCCCACCCACCCTTACTCCACCCACCACTACCCACCCATTCTTCTCCACCCACCCCCACCCACCCTTTTACTCCACCCACCCCCCACCACCCATTCTCCACCCACCCCCCACCCACCCCTTCCACTCCACCCACCACCACCCTACCCATTCTACTCCACCCACCCACCACCCCTTCTCCACCCACCACTACCACCCTCATCTACCCCCACCCACCACCCCTCCCACCCATTCTAACCACCCACCACCACCCACCCCACCCACCCATTATACTCCACCAACCACCAACCACCCATTCTACTCCACCCACCACCACAACCCACCCATTCTAACCCACCCACCACCACCACCCCACCACCCATTATACTCCACCAACCACCAACCACCCATTCTACTCCACCCACCACCTCCCACCCATTCTAACCCACCCATCCATTCTACTCACCATCACCACCCACACATTCTACTCACCCACAACCACTCCCCTTCTACTCCACCCACCACTACCCACCCTCATCTACCCCCACCCACCACCTCTCTAACTACTACATCCATTCTACCTCACCCATCACCACCCACACATTCTACTCCACCCACCACCACAACCCACCATTCTACTCCACCCACCACCACCCACCCATTCTACCACCCACACCCACCCTTCCTACCCCCACCAACCAACACCACCATTCTACCCCACCACCACCACCCACCCATTCTACCCACCCACCACCACCCACCCATTCTACCACCCCACCACCACCCACCCATTTACCCACCCACCACCACCAAAATAATGCAATATAACGTCCTCCACTGGAAAGCTAATAAATTCAGTTTGCCCAGCCAATACAATAAGTTGACACAGATGATATACTCATAAACTCACACACGGCCAAGGGGTGTCTGAACGAATTGAAAATACATGGTTACGGGATCCATAAAAGCCAATCTATCACAGGGCAAATGGCAGAGTGGCCATCGCCATAAAGAGATGTCCACCACGGGAATCCATGGGCTTCACCTCCTGAAACTCTCGCTGTTCAAATCAACTTGACCACAGGACCAATCGCCAACCAGCCACAACCTACACTCCCACCACGCAGGGGACTACCTGCCTTACGGGGATTTCCACAGACTCCTATCATACCACCACCCAACCTACATCGTGGGGACATGAACGCCAGACATCACTCTACCAAATGGTAAGAGGACAACCAACGATGTTGGAAGAGGCCTCGCTGGCTTCATAACGGAGCAAGCCAACTTCAGCGGGCCCGGACTTCCCCACGTTCACAGTAGGGTCGGCCACTACTCGAATAGCAATAACAAACGGCAGATGCTTCCACAACTTCTGATCTTTTGAACAAGGCCCTGTAACCTCCAGCGACCACCTACCTATAATCATGACCATCTCAGCAACACCAATAACTTATACCAGCTCCACAACGGATCGCCAAACAGACTGACTGGGAGCTATTCAGCTTGAAAAATAGAGCCAAACTTAAGGCCAAGGACCTGACAATCCTGCAGACATAGCAATCAGGCGGTGAACAAAATAGACGAAGAAATCAACACATGGTGTGAAGCCATAGAACACCCAGCCTACCAGGGAGGTGTACACCCTCTCAAACACCAGCAGAACTCTCCCACACCCACAACAGATTCCAGAACTCATAGCCCTCACAAGCCAATTCCAACTGCTTCAACAGAGATCCGAGACCCATGGTTGGGACATCGTAGCTACAATACTTACAGAAGGCTAGGAGACATAAAGCAGATCTGGAACAAACCTTTCAATGGAGAATGAAATAAGTTAACCAACTCCACATACATACAACAGTCCGGGAGAGTTCTGGCGTCGAGTTAAGAGACTACGAAAGGTTGTAGCCGTAACGAGGTTACATCATATATAACTGACCACGCAGGAAGTAAAGTATATGACGACCAAGTAAAGAACCCATATTCAGGGGAAATATGAAGGGGAACATCTTCGAATCACAAATGAAGAGAACAGGGGTTCGATGGTACCCACGAAAGGAGCTTGTCATTGACGAACTCGGGGCCAGACACACCGCACTCGGCCTAATCATATGTACGAGGATCTGAGTGAACAGCCTACTGTCCAAACAAATCACCTCGGCAGAGAACTCAACACAGCCATCTCCAGTACCAAATGTAAAAAGCCCCTGGCTATTCAGGCATCACCAAAGGAATCCTCAACCCACATAGCTTAACCCGGCCATGGAGATTGAGAACCACAATGAACGCTTACTTACCGGCCTCGGTTACTTCCCAACCAATTCAAGGGTACTATTACGCTAACACGAAAACAAGGAAAGAACCCCGCAGATCCCTTTCAGCTTCTAGACCGATCTCCCTGCTCGAAGTACCTTGAAAAAATTCAAGAAAAATCATCAATAACAAGTCTGAGAAATCACCTGGAAACAACCAACAAGTCAACTGCAGACAATTCGGGTTCAGGAAGGGAAGTCCACCACAACGGCGTGACCGCAACGAGTGGTAGACAATGTATCCTAATTCTCCGGGATGTAGCAAAGGTGTTGACAAAGTCTGACATGACGGTCTAAAATATAGATCACTCCAACTCTGACTTCCCGCCAACATTGAAAAGAAAGCTGCTTTTGCAACTTCTTGAAGGAACCCAACACAGGAGGGCTTTTCCACTCATGAGCGGGTCTCTCAGGGCAGCGATCCTCTCTCCCACCCTATATATTATCTACACAGAGTGATACTCCCGCCTCTCCACTAGAATGGTAACGAAGATATTATGTGTAGATGACATCACTCAAATAACAACACATCAAGGAAAGTCGCGAGAGCGTTACAGGTCGACAACGCAGGCGGGGAGTAGAAGGGTAAATAATTACGAAAAACAATGTAAAATCCATAGCGGTCTCCCGAAATTCACAGTGATACCACCATGCAGAAGGACAACCCATTCATTTGTAACCAATAATGCCAGAGGCTGCCTTCCTGGGCCTGCATATATATCCACAACAGGTTATTCCCCATCATCACCAGGAAGGAAGGCAAGAAGAGAGCTGAGAAAACTATACCGCCTTAAGCGCTTCCTGAGAAAATAAAACTCAGCCTGGTGACTGTGTGTATGGTAATGTCAATGCTGTATCATATATTATGTATGTATATTATGTATGTGCTCCATTTATATACATTATTTATTCAGCCTAGCTAACGGCGTGTGGCAATCAACCAGTACCATGTCACGTAGCAATTAATGTACACGAAGAGCATATGGAAGCTGTTAATGTATCACTTGCCATACGTCGCCTATAAGAGCAGTTGACAACAGACGCGGGTTGAGGAGCGCTGCTCCCCTTGTGTACATATCTTATCCAGTAAATACAACCTTTATAAACATTATACAGGTGTTTGTGGGTGCGGCTCCTGTATATTGAACTTAATACCCAGAACACGAACAGTGACATCATTTATCATACCGATATTAACTTCCCCAGCGGTACCTATTCATACTATGAGCACCACTCAGATATGCAAATTATAGGTGGTCAAGAAATGTGACCCTAAGATTCGTCACGGGTGAAAGGTCACCAGAACACAGCAGAGATATATAGAGACCTGGTGAAACCCATCAACCAGCAGCTGCTCGCCCCTGGCCAGCAGGAGGTCTGACCAAAGATAGAACGTCAGGCAAGAACTACTTCAAAGACTCCCACCAGATAACGACAACAACCATACAGTACATGGTTCCAAAAGTTACCAAATCTCAAAGGTTCATTACCATCCCCGATCTGTATGCGTCAGGCAATAGACAACCTCTCTAGACCAACATCCGCCATTAGGGTCTTTGGAATATGAAATAAGGCCCTCAAAACACCAATTTATGGGATAGTGTAGGATGTCTAGTGTAGCCTGATCGTGAATAATAATAACAACTCATGACAACCCAAACACACACCATTAGGTTTTGCTAGGCGGCCAGCCCGCCCTCTCTTACCACTCACTCTAAATTTCTTCAATTTCCGAACTATAACTTCCTTCCTCCACCTCTAATCTTCTTTCACCCCTCTTCTCTACACACACACAAAAAACACCCACCCATTCTCCCCACCCATCACCATCCACCCTACCTACCTACCTCCATCCACCCCATCTACCCCCACCCACTCATCAACACCTTCACCCTCACACCCTCACCGACACCCATCACCCACCCCATAGCCACCCAGCTGGTTCTTTGTTTACATATTGGCTCTGGCAGTTTACTCTCCTCATAATTTTGTTTTCATCTCTATCTTTTTATTGCTTTGTATTTTTCAATATCATAACCTCGACGTAAGCAAGAATTTGTTTTCCTTCCTTTCTGTCATATTTCCTCCTGGTTTTGTTTTATGAGGTGATAGTTGTTTGTTGAATAATATCATCTTTCTTATGTTAATGGTCTTGGCAATTTTTTATTATTATGGTAAAAAATTTTTTAAATATATATTCGTAGTTCATCTGTTGTAGCTCTTGACATTAGTTTACCCACCACCACCACCCCATCCTATTTTTCAATCATGGAACAATTAACTTAAAAACAACAACATTGTTTACTGTTTTATGATGTCTTTTGCTGACTAACAAACCCAGGTAGAGTTAGGTGTTGAATCACCAGGTGAAATAAACTATTGTGGGATGGCTAATCTTCAGGTGATACCCAAACAATAACTCATTTCCAAACAGCAGTGAACATAATACTACACAGGTGCCTTAATTCCTCTTTGGGTAACTGGGTCAAGGTCAAGATCGTAGTTGTTATTGGATTGAGATTAATTTGTCCCTCTTAGTTTTAGGAGTATTGTGTGTGTGTGTGTGTGTGTGTGTGTGTGTCTGTGTGTCATAGCTTATAGAACAACATGAGTTTTCTTATAGTAGTTTTAGAATATTGTATTTTTTTTTGACAAGTTTGTTGTTTTAATGACGTACACAGGAGACCGGTAATATGACCTGATGTTAACGTTTCACAAATGGTTTGAGAAGTAATTAGTAGTATGATCGTAGTAGTAGTCGTAGTAGTAGTAGTAGTAGTAGTAGTAGTGGTTGTCGTAGTTGTGAGAGGCTTCAGATTATTAAACTTTTTCATGACCTTATTCTCCACACCTCGGCCATGGTCCTCCTCCTCCTCCTCCTCCTCCTTCTCCTCCCGCCTCCTCCTCCTAGTTCTTCACGACCTATTCTTTCCTCCTAGTGGTGGCAGCTGGTGCGTAGTGACCAAGTTCCTATCAGCAGCCTAACCCTCAACCTCCTCCTCCTACTCCTCCTCTCCTCCCTCTCCTCCTCCTCCTTCTTAGTCCTACTCCCTCACCCTCTTCCCCTTCTTCCTCCTTGCTCCTCCTACTTCTCCTTCAACCTCCTCCTCTCTTTTCCTTCACTTTCCTTCCCTCCTGTTCTTCACTAATCCTCTTTCTCTCCTTCCTCCTTTCTTCCTTTGTCTCTCCTTATCTTTCCTTTCCCTTCCATTATATCTGTCACAGGGTTGCCTCTATATCTCTCTCATTAAGCTCCTTTATCTATACCCTTTAGCTCCTATTTCTTTTCTTCTACTTCTTCTCTCTCTCTTTTTTCCCTACATCTGCCACTTTTCCTCTCAGTGCTCATCGTTTATTTTCTCACCTTCTCCATTTTCCTTATTTCCCCCCTCCCTCCTTCTCCCTTTCACCACCACCTCCTCCTCCCTCCCTCTCACTCTTTCGCTTCTACTCTCTCTTACTTACCTTCTTCCCCCTTTCCCCTCTTTCTCACTTTCCTCAATTTCCCCTTTCATCACCCTTTCCTCTCTGCCTCTCCCCTTTCCTTTCTCCCGGCTTTTCATGTTTCCTCCTTTTCTCTTTTAAGTCTCTCCCTCCTTGTTCCCTCTTCTCCCTTCTCCCCCCTCTCTCTCCCCTCCTCTCCTCGGCTGTTCGTCATCGTCAGCTTCTCTCACCAAGGAACTTTTAGGTGAAGGAGCTAATGGCGTTCTTATACTGAGTCTTGTTGTTGTTTTTATTCTCACTTGTATATTAGGGTGTGTGTGTGTGTGTATGTGTGTGTGTGTGATGTCTTGTTGTTACTGTTGTTGTTGTTATTAGTATGATGCTGTTACTGTTGTTGTGTTGCTGTTATTGTTGCTGTTGTGCTGATACTTTTGTTTGCTTTCGCTGCTGCTGTTACGTAACTACTGTCTAACAATGCTGGCAAGACTGTCTGACAACAGCTGGTAGACTGTCTGACAACGCTGGCAAGACTGTTGACAACGCTGGCAAGACTGATCCGACAACGTTGGCAAGACTGTTGACAACTCTGGCAAAGACTGTTTGACAACGCTGGCAAGACTGTCTGACAACGCTGGCAAAGACTGTCTGACAACTATGGCAAGACTGTCCGACAACGCTGGCAGACTGTTGACAACGCTGCAAGACTGTTGACAACGCTGGTAAGACTGTCTGACAACGTTGGCGAGGTTGACAACTCTGGCAAGACTGTCTGACAACGCTGGCAGACTGTCTGACAACTATGGCAAGACTGTCTGACAACGCTGGCAAGACTGTCTGACAGCTGGCTAGGCTGTCTGACAACGCTGGCAAGACTATCTGACAACGCTGGCAAGACTGTTGACAACGCTGGTGGACTGTTGACAGCGCTGGCAAGACTGTCTGACAACGCTGGCAAGACTGTTGACAACAGCTGGTAAGACTGTTGACAACTGGCAAGACTGTCACGACAACGCAACCAGCGGGTATATCCTAGAAGTGGTAACCCGAGATCGAAGATTATGTTAATGACTTGTGTACGGATGAATTATTTATCCTGATTGATCGTAAGGGACCTGAGTAGTCTCGAGGACGACCCTGGTGGTACGTACCGTATAGTATATCCTGGTTGTCTGTTTACATTGGACAGCTCCACCACGACGCCGATAAAGCCCACGCCCAGCTAAAGATGTGGCATAGTCTTAAAGTTGTATCATTTGTCAAGAAAAATATTGATGTTCCTTTTATGGAAAGCGGAAGTTTTGACTCAGCGTTGATGTAGTCCATTTTTAATAAGTGAATATATATATATATATATATATATATATATATATATATATATATATATATATATATATATATATATATATATATATATATATATATATATATATATATATGCTGATAACCACAAGGAAAGAAGAAAACACGAAGTGTTTATCAGCATATACCTAGATCACGCGCACCTACAGTGCATATAGGCTGTGAATGTAGGCTAAATGGGGACATGAAATCTGTAATTAAATTGTATAACTGGGGACTTAAGCAGGTGTTTGGTGTGGATATGTCTACCTGTAATGATCTGTTATGTAGAGTTGGGAGACCTGCCTTTATGTGATCTTGTCAGACATAAACAGCGAATAGTTTTCCAGGGTATGTGGCATGATAGAAGTATATATACCTTGTTGACCAACCCCTGATTCACGCCTTGAAAATAATCCTCACTGGCAGGAGTCCCACTAGTAGATATGTCAGAGAAACTCATCCGAAGTGAAGATGATGTCATACAGGACGCCATGAATGCTTTAATGACTAAAATTACTCAGCCCGGTTCATCACGGAAGTTGTATATCAATCAATGAATCCTGACTTTTGTGTACGTTAAGTAGACACCAAGAAAACAATTATAAATGAATTACATAGAATTTATTTCACTCAGTATCGTGTGAGTGGGAACTCCTTGGTAATGGGGACGGGCAGGTGGGATAGGTAGGAAAGTGGCTGTGCACGTGTTGGACCGTGCAAACGGAACGGCACGTGACGGAGACCTGGCCTGTGGTGGGTGTCAGTGGCCGTTGTGTGTGTGTGTGTGTGTGTGTGTGGTGGCTGTCATGGAAGTTAATGTTTGGCGTCGTGAGACAACGAAGTGAGCCCCAGATGCCTGCCAGTGTGAGTGCTGTACAATGTGTTGCTGTTGAGGTTGTTGAGGTTGTTACTTGTTGTGCTGCTGTTGCCATTCCTTGCTACAGTTGCTATCGGTGTTAAAATTTTGTTACATCTGCTGCTGCTGTTTTCAAATAAAACTCGAATGTTGAATCCCTTGTAATACTCTGACAGTTTAGTTTTGATATATACGAGTATGTTAAACTCTTCATGATCTTAGTATCAAAGGCTTGTAATTATTATTAACAATGATATTATTGTGTGGTTTAAGGTGGTACTCGAGGGTAAGCAACTTAAGTTATGAATTGCGGATAATCTCTTACAATGGCTTTATAAGAGCAAAGTCAGTCTGCCTATTTATAATTAAAATATATGTCTATAGTTTTACTTTTATATCACTATAAAATAAAGGTCTTTCTTATTACCGTTAATATTTTACTTTTTCGATATGAGATTATTAATATTACAGGCAAATACAGAAAACTTAAAGGAATTTGACATCTGATTCTACTATTACTGTTATTACCACTACTGCTACTGCTGCTGTACCCTATGTTGCTATATGCTGTGTGTACCTCCCGCAACACTGACGATTCTCGCTCCTCCACCCATACCACAAGTTGTCCCTCGTAAGGAAAAGTTAACACTGTCCAGGAAGCCTTTAAAACTTTCTCCTCGTTCTCTCTACCAAAACGCTATTTTCTCTTCCTAAATTGAAGTCAAAATGAAACTCTTTGTTAAACGTAAATATTAACTTTTATTCTATTTCTTTTTTTTACCATACGTGTTGTCGTGCATGTCAAGGTCGCTACGTGATTTTTACACGTGATTGCTGAACTGTATAAAATTAGCATATAAACGAGAGCTAAATGAAGTGAGTGGTAGTGAGGTGAAACTGAGGAGTAGGAGGTGGGGTTGGTGGTGCGGGGGGTGAGAGTGGTGTGGTGGTGATGAGGTGGTGCTGTGGTTCTGCCGTAGTGATGTGGTGCTGGTGTAGTGGTAATGATAGTGGTGTGGTGATGGTGATGTGCTGCTGTTGTGGTGGTGATGTGCTGCTGTTGTGGTGGTGATGTGCTGTGTTATGGTTGTGTGGTGCTGCTGGTGTGGTGGTGATGTGCTGGTGTTGTGGTGATGATGTGCTGTGTTATGGTTGTGTGGTGCTGCTGTTGTGGTGATGATGTGCTGTTGTGGTGGTGAAGTGCTGTGTTGTGGTGGTGATATGCCTGTTGTGGTGGTGATGTGCTGCTGTTGTGGTGATGATGTGCTGTTGTAGAGGTGGTGATGTGCTGCTATTGTGGTGATAATGTGCTGCTGTTGTGGTGGTGATGTACTGTGTTGTGGTGATGATGTGATGTATCGTGGCGGTGATGTGCTGCTGTTGTTGGTGATGATGTGCTGCTGCTGTTGTGGTGGTGATGTGCTGTGTTATGGTTGTGTGGTGCTGCTGTTGTGGTGGTGATGGTGATGTGCTGCTGTTGTGGTAATGATGTGCTTCTGTTGTGGTGGTAATGTGATGCTGTTGTGGTGGTGATGTGCTGTGTTATGGTTGTGTGGTGCTGTTGTTGTGGTGGTGATGTGATGCTGTTGTGGTGATGATGTGCTGCTGCTGTTGTGGTGGTGATGTGCTGCTGCTGTTGTGGTGGTGATGTGCTGCTGTTATGGTGGTGATGTGCTGCTGTTGTGGTGATGATGTGCTGCTGTTGTAGTGATGTGCTGCTGTTGTGATGATGATGTGCTGGGTTATGGTTGTTTGGTGCTGCTATTGCTGTGATGATGTGCTGCTGTTGTGGTGGTGATGTGCTGCTGTTGTGGTGGTGATGTGCTGCTGCTGTGGTGGTGGTGTGCTGCTATTGTGGTGATGATATGCTGTTATTGTGGTGGTGATGTGCTACTATTATGGTGGTGATGTGCTGCTATCATGGTGGTGATGTGCTGTTGTTGTGATGTTTATGACGGTAAACTAGAGAAATCTTACATATAACGACTCCATAGACTTTTCTGAAATTTACAGGATGAAGGCCATTGATAGCAGAAATATGAAGGTGAAGGCAGTCGTGACTTATTCCATTACTCAGAGCAAGCGGTCGCCACGACGGTCAATACAGAAGTGATCCAGACTATCTTAACTGTGCATATCCCTAACTTAACTTTTGTTTGGATGAGGTTATAACTAAAGCCTATATATTGAACGTGGTAATCCTAAGACATAGAAGGATTTGGGAGTATAAAGTTGAAGGTGACAACTCTGTAGCTACCAGCTGACTGACGTGGTGTACAGTACCAGAAGCGCGTGTGGTGAAGCTGTTCAATTTTAAGTTATTTATTTATTTTTCTTATTTATGGTGGCGGTCTGAATGCATAATAATAAATATTATTATTTTTTTTCTTTCTTTCTATGCCTGCCCGGCCTCTTGTTACATATTACAGTTGGAGGCCGGGGCACAACCTGTCAGGGTTTCGGACATGTTAGTTCTGCCTTCACTTTATAGTCTGGGTAAGAGCCAGTATTGTCTTTTGTCAAGTGGAGAGTCGTTGGCAGCTGGTGTTAAGAGTTGTCCTAACTGGAGCGAGTCGCCTCACGAGCTCCATGATAGTTTGAGAAAATGTTAAGTAACTATGTGTGTCTCAGTGAACTAGCTTGTAAGAGACACGACAAGGGTTCTGGAGGTTGTGTGTGTTAAGAATGTAGGTGGTTAACATGTTACTGAAGACTCTTCCAGACCACCACACCCTCTACCACCGTCACCCACTACCACCCTCACCCTCTACCACCCTCACACCCTCTACCACCCTCACACCCTCTACCTCACACCCTCCCCACCAACCACCACCAACCCTACACCCTCTACCACCACCAACCCACACCTCTACACCACCCTCACCCCTACCCCCACCTCACCCCCACCCTCTCTACCACCCTCACCCACCACCACTCACACCCTCTACCACCTTCACCCTCACCTACCCCACCACCCCTCTACTCCACCACTCACACCATCCCCTCCACCCTCACCCCTACCACCCTCACCCACCCTACCCTACTCCACCCTCCCCTCACTACCCTCACCCCACACCTCACCCCACCCCACCCACCCCACCACACCCCCACCCCACCCTCTACCCCTCTACCACCCCCCCTACCCACCCCCACCCCACCACTCTCACCACCACCCCCCCACCCCTACCACTCACCCCCACTACCCCACCCCTCACCCCTACCACCCCTCACACCTCTACCACCCTCACCTCTACCTCACCTCACCATCTCTACCTCTCACCCACCACCCTCACCCTACCACCCTCACCCCTACCACCCTCACCTCACCCCACCACCCCACCACCACTACCCCCTCACACCCTCACCACCCTCACCCTCTACCACCCCTCACCCACTACCAACCCTCACCACCCTCACCACCCCACCCCCACACACCCTCTACCACCCACCCCTCTCACCACCCTCTACCACCTCACTCTACACCCTCACCTCTACACCCTCCCCACACACTCACTCTACCCTCCCCACCACCCTCACCCTCTACCACCCTCACCACCACCTCACCCTCTACCACCTCACCCCACCACCTCTACCACCACACCCTCCACCCCACACTACCACCACCTCCACCCCCTCACCCTCTACCCACCCTCCCACCTCTCTCACCACCACCTCACCCTCACCACCTCCCACCCCCACACCTCACCACCACCCCTACCTCACCCCTCACCCACCCCACCCTCACTCACCACCATCTACCACCCTCTACCACCTCACCTCTACCACCTCACACCTCACCCTCTACCACCTCACCCTCTACCACTTCACCTCTACCACCCCTCACCCTCTCACCACCTCTACCACCATCACCACCTCACCCCTCACACCTCCTACCTCACCTCTACCACCTCACCCTCACTACCACCCTCACCCTCTACCACCTCACACCTCTTACCACCGTCAATTCTACCACCCTCACCCTACCACCCTCACCCTCTACCACGTCTCCCTCTACCACCATCCACCCCTACCCCACCCTCACCCTCTCTACCACCGTCACCCTACACCCCTCTACCACCCTCACACCCCCTCCCACCCTCACCCACCTCACCCCTCACCCTACCACCCTACCACCCTCACCCACCTCAACCCACCCTCACACTTCTACCACCGTCACCCTTCTACCACCTCACCCTCACCCACTCACCCCTAACCCTCTACCACCCTCACCCTCTACCACCCTCACCCACTACCACCCTCACCCACTACCACCCTCACCCACTACCACCCTCACCCACTACCACCCTCGCACCCTTCCTGGTATTATGGTGCCACTCTATATTAATGACATGCTTCACTTTACGTTGTCCATTTTGTCAAGAACACAGAGTAAGAACAAACAAAGAAACAGAGAAACAAAGAAACTATTATTTATATCAGGTGGAGGTGAGTGGCCAAACAAAAGTGTACAGTATAACCTCTATTTAACGGACAACAGGGGGAGAAAAGTCCGTTATCTTGAAGGTATGTTAAATGTGAAACCGTCATCTAACGAACTATATAGAGATGAAAGTCCGTTATATGGAAGGTCCATTAGATGTGAAATTCCCCAACTAACGGTTTATATGGGGGGGGGGGGTAGTCCGTTATATGAAGGTTTTACACTAGCGATAATGTTTTGATAACTGACCATAAGTTATAATCCAGATGGCACCTAAGAAAAAAAAAATTCTCTTCTGTACATCTTGACAAATCTACTTCATTTAATAACTAATCATGTATATTTAATAATTTATATCTATTTTTAATTTTTTTTACTCAGATCAAAATTCTTGCTACGTGAAGTTTTTTAATATTTGTAAAGGTTGGTAAATTAAACACGTCCATCTGAGCCTGTGGTGACTATTGTTTCGTGTGGAGGGAAGGATGAAACAGAGACGTGGCCGGGTAGAAGGAAGATTGGAATCGGTGGAGGTAGAAATCGGATAAATGGAGGGAGAGGAAATAGTGGAATCGGTGGAGGGACGATTGGAGTTGGTGAAGGAAGAGTTTAGGTAGGAGGAGGAGGAGGAGAAGGGAAGAATGGAGTCAATGGAGGGGAGGAGAGAGGCAAGTGAACAAAATATATACTTGATGACTCCACAGTATTGAACTCATAAGGGAGATTTTGTGATGTGCTAATCCGGTCCTACTCCTCCTCCTCTTTATCAACCTCTTCCCTGCCACCAGCCTTATAATCCCCTTTCAAGCTCTTTTTCCCCTGCCACTAGTTTATTATCTCCCTTCAAGTTATTTTTCCTCTTGATACCAGCTCTTAATCCTACGTCAAGCTCTCTTTTCCCCGCCACCAACCGCATAAAACCCTCGTCAATTTTTTTCCCTTCCACCAACCGCAAAATTCCCCCGTCAATTTCTTTTTCCCCTGCCACCAGTCAATTATCCCCCGTTCAGATCTCTTTTCACTGTCACCAACCGCTTAAATCCTCCCTCTCCCTTTCCCACTATGCCAACCTAAAGCAACACACCATCACCTCTTCCTAAAAGTATTTCATCTCATTCCTCTTCTTTCCTCGTTACAAACCTCTTCCATCTCCCCCCTAACTTCCATCCCTCTTTACCCTGCCATCACCCTGTCATACCCCCAAAGCCATCCGCCCTTCTTTCCACCCCCCCCCCCGCCCCCTTTACCTGCTTCACCCGTTCCCCCTGCTACCTGCCATCCATTCCTTCTCTGCCAAACCCTCTTTACCCTCCCAGCTAGCCCCTACAACATCATCCTTAGCGAGGCTATATTCAGAAGCAATGACTGGGCGAGGTCAGAAAATAATGCTCACTTTAGGTGTTATCCTGGCCTCTCATCTCATCCTACCATCCTTATCCTCAGTAGTTCCCCCACTCCAGTACCCCCCACCCCTCCCGGCAGTCTATCATTCCATCATCCTACAATAATCCTCCATCCTTCCATCCTAGCCTGGTCAATTTACCTCCACCATTCACTCCAACACGTCCTGTATTCATCTCATCTTTCCTTCCATTTCTCCATGTCCCACTCATCGATTTTCCTCATTCTCATATCGTTCCCAAGACCTTCCCACGCCTCCTCCTCCTCCTCCTCTCTTGTGACCCCAGCCCCACCTCCTCCCCCGCTGACGGTGGTTGACATTGTAATCCTGGTGATTGGCTGCCTCGGCCCATCATTTATTCATGTATATACTAAGTCGGCCCAGTTTCACGTCCGGCCAAGTTCACACCGCCGTCCCTCCCTCTCGACTGGTGGTAATGATGTGTTAGTCTGTGTGTTAGTTTGTGTGTTAGTTTGTGTGTTAGTGTGCGTTAGATTGTGTGTTAGTCTGTGTGTTAGTTTGTGTGTTAGTGTGTGTTAGATTGTGTGTTAGTCTGTGTGTTAGTTTGTGTGTTAGTGTGCGTTAGTTTGTGTGTTAGTCTGTGTGTTAGTTTGTGTGTTAGTTTGTGTGGTAGTTTGTGTGTTAGTTTGTGTGTTAGTGTGTGTTAGTTTGTGTGTTAGTGTGTGTGTTAGTGTGTGTGTGTTAGTCTGTGTGTTAGTTTGTGTGTTAGTCTGTGTGTTTTGTGTGTTAGGTGTGTTAGTGTGTGTGTTAGTTTGTGCGTTAGTGTGTGTGTTAGTTTGTGTGTTAGTTTGTGTGTTAGTCAGTGTGTTAGTTTGTGTGTTTGTTTGTGTGTTAGTTTGTGTGATAGTGTGTGTGTGTGTTAGTCTGTGTGTTAGTTTGTGTGATAGTGTGTGTGTGTTTGTCTGTGTGTTAGTGTTTGTGTGTTAGTTTGTGTGTTAGTTTGTGTGTTAGTCAGTGTGTTAGTTTGTGTGTTAGTTTGTGTGATAGTGTGTGTGTGTTAGTGTGTGTGTTAGTTTGTGTGATAGTGTGTGTGTGTTGTGTGTGTTAGTTTGTGTGTTAGTCAGTGTGTTAGTTTTGTGTGTTAGTTTGTGTGTTAGTGTGCGTTAGTTTGTGTGTTAGTGTGTTAGTGTTAGTGTTAGTGGTGTGTGTGTTATTGTGTGTTAGTCTGTGTGTTAGTTTTGTGTGTTAATTTGTGTGTTAGTTTGTGTGTTAGTTTGTGTGTTGTGTGTTAGTTTGTGTGTTAATTTGAGTGTTAGTTTGTTTGTTAGTGTGTGTGTGTGTTTATAGTGTGTGTGTGATAGTCTGTGTGTTAGTCTGTGTGTTAGTGTGTGTGTTAGTTTGTTTGTTAGTGTGTGTGTTAGTTTGTGTGTTAGTTTGTGTGTTAGTGTGTGTGTGTTAGTTTGAGTGTTAGTCTGTGTGTTAGTTTGTGTGTTAGTTTGTGTTAGTGTGTGTGTGTTAGTTTGTGTGTTAGTTTGTGTGTTAGTTTGTGTGTGTTAGTGTGTGTGTTAGTTTGTGTGTTAGTTTGTGTGTTAGTTTGTGTGTTAGTTTGTGTGTTAGTCTGTGTGTTAATTTGTGTGTTAGTCTGTGTGTTAGTTTGTTTGTTAGTGTGTGTGTTAGTGTGTGTGTTAGTTTGTGTGTTAGTTTGTGTGTTAGTTTGTTTGTTAGTGTGTGTGTTAGTGTGTGTGTTAGTTTGTGTGTTAGTGTGTGTGTGTTAGTTTGTTTGTTAGTTTGTGTGTTAGTTTGTTTGTTAGTGTGTGTGTTAGTTTGTGTGTTAGTTTGTGTGTTAGTTTGTGTGTTAGTTTGTGTGTTAGTTTGTTTGTTAGTGTGTGTGTTAGTTTGTCTCGAGTGTGTTAGTTTGTGTGTTAGTGAGTGTGTTAGTTTGTCTCGTGGTGTGTTAGTTTGTGTGTTAGTGAGTGTGTTAGTTTGTCTCATGTTAGTTTGTGTGTTAGTGAGTGTGTTAGTTTGTGGTGTTAGTTTGTGTGTTAGTGAGTGTGTTAGTTTGTCTCGTGGTGTGTTAGTGTGTGTTAGTGTTAGTTTGTCTCGTGGTGTGTTAGTTTGTCTCGTGGTGTGTTAGTGTGTGTGTTAGTTTATCTCGTGGTGTGTTAGTTTGTCTCTGTGTTAGTGTGTTAGTTTGTGTGTTAGTTTGTCTCGAGTGTGTTAGTTTTTGTGTGTTAGTGTGTTAGTTTGTCTCGTGGTGTGTTAGTTTGTGTGTTAGTTTGTGTGTTAGTTTGTCTGTGTGTTAGTTTGTGTGTTAGTGAGTGTGTTTTGTCTCGGAGTGTGTTAGTTTGTGTGTTAGTTTGTCTCGGAGTGTGTTAGTTTGTGTGTTAGTGAGTGTGTTAGTTTGTCTCTGGTGTGTTAGTGTGTTAGTGTTGTTTGTCTCGTGGTGTGTTGTGTTTGTGTGTTAGTTTGTCTCGTGTGTGTTAGTGTGTTAGTTTGTCTCGGAGTGTTAGTTTGTGTGTTAGTTTGTCTGTGGTGTGTTAGTTTGTGTGTTTTGTGTGTTAGTTTGTCTCGGAGTGTGTTAGTTTGTGTGTTAGTGAGTGTGTTAGTTTGTCTCGTGGTGTGTTAGTTTGTGTGTTAGTTTGTGTGTTAGTTTGTCTCGTGGTGTGTTAGTTTGTGTGTTAGTGAGTGTGTTAGTTTGTCTCGTGGTGTGTTAGTTTGTGTGTTAGTGAGTGTGTTAGTTTGTCTCGTGGTGTGTTAGTTTGTGTGTTAGTGTGTGTGTTAGTTTGTCTCGTGGTGTGTTAGTTTGTGTGTTAGTTTGTCTCGTGGTGTGTTAGTTTGTCTCGTGGTGTGTTAGTTTGTGTGTTAGTTTGTCTCGGAGTGTGTTAGTTTGTGTGTTAGTGAGTGTGTTAGTTTGTCTCGGAGTGTGTTAGTTTGTGTGTTAGTGAGTGTGTTAGTTTGTCTCGGAGTGTGTTAGTTTGTGTATTAGTGAGTGTGTTAGTTTGTGTGCTAGTTTGTCTCGTGGTGTGTTAGTTTGTCTCTTGGTGTGTTAGTGTGTGTGTTACTTTATCTCGTGGTGTGTTAGTTTGTGTGTTAGTTTGTGTGTTAGTGAGTGTGTTAGTTTGTGTGCTAGTTTATCTCGTGGTGTGTTAGTTTGTCTCGTGGTGTGTTAGTGTGTGTGTTAGTTTATCTCGTGGTGTGTTAGTTTGTCTCGTGGTGTGTTAGTGTGTGTGTTACTGTATCTCGTGGTGTGTTAGTTTGTGTGTTAGTTTGTGTGTTCGTTGTTAGTTTTTTTCATTGCTATGTTATTTGTGTGTCTTCTCCTGCTTCTGTTTCCCCATATTAATAAACCTAACTGTCTGGCCACCAGTTGTGTCCCTCCTTCTACATCAGTCTACTTGACCTCACTCTTACTTTCTGCCTTTCACTCTCCTCCATACTTTTTTGTGTGTTAAGTGTACTGTATATTTATAAGTCGTGTGTGTGAGTTTGTGTGGGTTTTGTGTATACATATACTGTATGTACAGGGTGTATGGGAATATAAGTGGTGGAAAGAAACCTATAAGACAGCAGGCGTTTTATATGTGTATCAATGTGGACGAGTTGTTTTTTAATCCATCTGCTTCTGTCGACCTTGCATTAAATGCAAACATAGATAGATAATATTCGATTGACTAATCATGCTTCGGGGATAATTGCAGCCAGTGCATTTGCCGAATTGTCCGGTTTTCCTGGGTTATCCTTCTACACTGAGCCATCCAGTTCGTTAACTTAGGGTGTACTGCTTGCGGCAGCTTATACACCTGAACTAAATAGCCGATGATAGTTACCGTAGAGCCAACGACCATTCTTATTTTTAAGGCCAAATTAGACGATTTTTGCATTTTTAGTATTTTGGGGACAGATGGTCAAAGGTCAAAGAAACAACTGGAGGTATATATTGACTGATTTTTGTCAAACTGCACCAAGGGGACGATATATCTCTGTAAAAGTGCGACTAAGATCAAGGTCACCCCAACAAACGACTTGAAACCTGAACAACATAATATGCATTTGATTTATAAAAAGCTTCTTGTGAGTGTAACACGTACCTCACACGTGTTCATACATGTGACACGTACCTCACAATTGTTCATACATGTAACACGTACCTCACAAGTGTTCATACATGTGACACGTACCTCACACGTGTTCGTACATGTGACACGTACCTCACAAGTGTTCATACATGTAACACGTACCTCACACGTGTTCGTACATGTAACACGTACCTCACAAGTGTTCATACATGTAACACGTACCTCCCAAGTGTTCGTACATGTGACACGTACCTCACAAGTGTTCATACATGTAACACGTACCTCACAAGTGTTCGTACATGTGACACGTACCTCACAAGTGTTCATACATGTGACACGTACCTCACAAGTGTTTGTACATGTAACACGTACCTCACAAGTGTTCATACATATGACACGTACCTCACAAGTGTTCATACATGTGACACGTACCTCACAAGTGTTTGTACATGTGACACGTACCTCACAAGTGTTCATACATGTGACACGTACCTCACAAGTGTTTGTACATGTGACACGTACCTCACAAGTGTTCATACATATGACACGTACCTCACAAGTGTTTGTACATGTGACACGTACCTCACAAGTGTTTGTACATGTGACACGTACCTCACAAGTGTTCATACATATGACACGTACCTCACAAGTGTTTGTACATGTGACATGTACCTCACAAGTGTTCGTACATGTGACACGTACCTCACAAGTGTTCATACATGTGACACGTACCTCACAAGTGTTTGTACATGTGACACGTACCTCACAAGTGTTCATACATATGACACGTACCTCACAAGTGTTCATACATGTGACACGTACCTCACAAGTGTTTGTACATGTGACACGTACCTCACAAGTGTTCATACATGTGACACGTACCTCACAAGTGTTTGTACATGTGACACGTGACTAATAAGTGTCTATACATGTGACACTGCACTTCACAAGTGTTTGTACATGTGACACGTACCTCACAGGATCATACATGTGACATGTACCTCACAAGTGTTTGTACATGACACGTACTCACAAGTGTTCATACATGTGACACGTACCTCACAAGTGTTTGTACATGTGACACGTACCTCACAAGTGTTCATACATGTGACACGTACCTCACAAGTGTTCATACATATGACACGTACCTCACAAGTGTTTGTACATGTGACACGTACCTCACAAGTGTTCATACATGTGACACGTACCTCACAAGTGTTTGTACATGTGACACGTACCTCACAGGT
>NW_024744839.1:7851575-7889075 GCF_018991925.1 Homarus americanus | reverse complement strand
AATGTTGCAGCTAGGTGACATATTATGGCATTGGAGACAATGTTGCAGCGGTGACATTGTTGCATCCTGGAACAATGTTACAGCTTGGTGACAATGTTGCAATCTGGAACAATGTTACAGCTTGGTGACAATGTTCATCCTGGAGACAATGTTGCAGCCTGAGACAATGCTGCACGTGACATTGTTACATCCTGGAGACAATGTTACAGCTTGGTGACATTGTTACATCCTGGAGACAATGCTACAGCTTGGTGACATTGTTACATCCTGGTGACAATGTTGCAGCTTGGTGACAATGTTGCAGCCTGGAGCTACACAGCTTGGTGACAATGTTGCAGCCTGGAGACAATGCTGCAGCTTGGTGACAATGTTACAGCCTGGAGACAATGCTACAGCTTGGTGACAATGTTGCCTGGAGACAATGCTGCAGCTTGGTGACAATGTTACAGCCTGGAGCAATGTTACAGCCTGGAACAATGCTACAGCTTGGTGACAATGTTACATCCTGGTGACAATGCTGCAGCTTGGTGACATTGCATCCTGGAGCAATGTTACAGCGGTGACAATGTTACATCCTGGAGACAATGTTACAGCTTGGTGACAATGTTACAGCCAGGAGACAATGTTACAGCTTGGTGACAATGTTACATCCTGGCGACAATGTTGCAGCGGTGACAATGTTACATCCTGGAACAACGTTACGCTTGGTGACAATGTTGCAGCGTGGAACAATGTTGCAGCTTGGTGACAATGTTGCAGCCGGAGACAATGCTACAGCGGTGACATTGTTGCATCCTGGAAATGTTACAGCGGTATTTGTTACATCCTGGAGACAATGTTACGGCTTGGTGACAATGTTGCAGCATTGGAACAATGTTGCATCCTGGAACAACGTTACAGCGGTGACAATGTTGCAGCATTGGAGCAATGTTGCAACTGTGACAATGTTACAGCCTGGAGCAATGCTACAGCTTGGTGACATTGTTACATCCTGGAGACAATGTTGCAGCTGTGACAATGTTACAGCCTGGAACAATGTTGCAGCTTGGTGACAATGTTACATCCTGGAGACAACGTTACAGCTTGAGTGACAATGTTACAGCCTGGAGACAGTGTTACAGCCGGAGACAATGTTACAGCTTGGTGACAATGTTACATCCTGGAGACAACGTTGCAGCGGTATTACTGCTTGGCGCATTGTTACATCCTGGAGTAATGTTGCAGCTTGGTGACATTGTTACAGCCAGGAGACAATGTTACAGCTTGGTGACAATGTTGCATCCTGGAGACAACGTTGCAGCTTGGTGACAATGTTACAGCCTGGAGACAGTGTTGCAGCCAGGGACAATGTTACAGCTTGGTGACAATGTTACATCCTGGCGACAATGTTGCAGCTGGTGACAATGTTGCATCCTGGAGACAACGTTACAGCGGTGACAATGTTACAGCATGGAGACAATGTTACAGCTTGGTGACAATGTTGCAGCCAGGAGACAATGCTACAGCTTGGTGACATTGTTGCATCCTGGAGACAATGTTACAGCTTGGTGACATTGTTTCATCGAAAGTTACGGCTTGGTGACAATGTTACAGCATTGGAACAATGTTACATCCTGGAGACAACGTTACAGCTTGGTGACAATGTTACAGCATTGGAGACAATGTTACAGCTTAGTGACAATGTTGCAACCTGGAACAATGCTACAGCTTGGTGACAATGTTACATCCTGGAGACAATGTTACAGCTTGGTGACAATGTTGCAGCCTGGAGACAATGCGACAGCTTGGTGACATTGTTACAGCCAGGAGACAATGTTACAGCTTGGTGACAATGTACATCCTGGCGACAATGTTGCAGCTTGGTGACAATGTTACATCCTGGAGACAACGTTACAGCTTGGTGACAATGTTACAGCATTGGAGACAATGTTACAGCTTGGTGACAATGTTGCAGCCTGGAGACAATGCTACAGCTTGGTGACATTGTTACATCCTGGAGACAATGTTACAGCTTGGTGACATTGTTACATCCTGGAACAATGTTACGGCTTGGTGACAATGTTACAGCCTGGAGACAATATTGTAGCCTGGAGACAATGATTACAGCCCGGGGACAATGTTAGAGCCTGGAGACAATGTTAGCCCAGAGACAATGTTACAGCCTGGATACAATGCTACAGGCTGGAGACAATGTTACAGCCTGGAGACAATGTTACAGCCTGGAGAAAATATTACAGCCTGGAGACAATGTTACAGCCCGGAGACAATGTTACAGCCTGGAGACAATGTTACAGCTTGGAACATGTGCAGCCCGGAGACAATGTTACAGCCTGGAGACAATGTTACAGCCTGGAGACAATGTTACAGCCTGGAAAATATTACAGCCTGGAGACAATGATACAGCCCGGAGACAATGTTGGAGCCTGGAGACAATGTTACAGCTTGGAGACAATGTTACAGCCTGGAACAACGTTACACCCTGGAGACAATGTTACAGCCTGGAACAATGTTCAGCCTGGAGAAAATATTACAGCCTGGAGACAATGTTACAGCCGGAGACAATGTTCAGCCCGGAACAATGTTAGAGCCTGGAACAATGTTACAGCCGAGAGCAATGTTACAGGCTGGACAATGTTATAGCCTGGAGACAATGTTACAGCCGGAGACAATGTTACAGCCGGAGACAATGTTACAGCCGGAGACAATGTTACAGCCCAGAGACAATGTTACAGCCGGAGACAATGTTACAGCCTGGAGACAATGTTACAGCCCAGGGAACAATGTTACAGCCTGGAACAATGTTACAGCCTGGAGACAATGTTAGAGCCTGGAGACAATGTTGCAGCAGAGACAATGTTACAGCCTGGAGACAATGTTACAGCCTGGAGACAATGTTACAGCCTGGAGACAATGTTACAGCCTGGAGACAATGTTACAGCCTGGAGACAATGTTACAGCCCAGAGACAATGTTGCAGCCCAGAGACAATGTTACAGCCCAGAGACAATGTTACAGCTTGGAACAATGTTACAGCCGGGAACAATGTTACAGCCTGGAGACAATGTTACAGCCCAGAGACAATGTTACAGCCTGGAACAATGTTACAGCCCAGAGACAATGTTATAGCCTGGAGACAGTGTTACAGCCTGGAGACAATGCTGCAGCTTGGTGACATTGTTACATCCTGAGACAATGTTACAGCTTGGGACATTGTTACATCCTGAGACAATGTTGGCTTGTGGACAATGTTACAGCCTGGAGACAATATTGTAGCCTGAGACAATGTTACAGCCTGGAGACAATGTCACAGCCTGGAGACAATGTTACAGCCTGAGACAATATTGTAGCCTGGAGACAATGTTACAGCCTGGAGACAATGTCACAGCCTGGAGACAATGTTACAGCCTGGAGACAATATTGTGGGCCTGGAGACAATGTTACAGCCTGAGACAATATTGTAGCCTGAGACAATGTCACAGCCTGAGACAATGTTACAGCCTGAGACAATATTGTAGCCTGGACAATGTTACAGCCTGAGACAATGTCACAGCCTGAGACAATATTGTAGCCTGAGAGACAATGTTACAGCCTGGAGACAATGTCACAGCCTGGAGACAATGTTACAGCCTGGAGACAATATTGTAGCCTGGAGACAATGTTACAGCCTGAGACAATATTGTAGCCTGAGACAATGTGCAAGCCTGGAGACAATGTTACAGCCTGGAGACAATGTCACAGCCTGAGACAATGTTGTAGCCTGGAGACAATGTTACAGCCTGAGACAATATTGTAGCCTGAGACAATGTTACAGCCTGGAGACAATGTTACAGCCTGAGACAATGATACAGCCCGGAGACAATGTTAGAGCCTGAGACAATGTTACAGCCCAGAGACAATGTTACAGCCTGATACAATGCTACAGGCTGGAGACAATGTTACAGCCTGAGACAATGTTACAGCCTGGAGACAATGTTACAGCCCAGAGACAATGTTACAGCCCAGAGACAATGTTACAGCCCAGAGACAATGTTACAGCTTGGAGACAATGTTACAGCCGGGAGACAATGTTACAGCCTGAGACAATGTTACAGCCCAGAGACAATGTTACAGCCTGGAGACAATGTTACAGCCCAGAGACAATGTTACAGCCTGAGACAATGTTACAGCCTGAGACAATGTTACAGCCCAGAGACAGCCCAGAGACAATGTTACAGCCTGGAGACAATGTTACAGCCTGAGACAATGTTACAGCCTGGAGACAATGTTACAGCCCAGAGACAATGTTACAGCCTGGAGACAATGTTACAGCCTGGAGACAATGTTACAGCCCAGAGACAATGTTACAGCCCAGAGACAATGTTACAGCCCGAGACAGTTACAGCCGAGACAATGTTACAGCCTAGAGACAATGTTACAGCCCAGAGACAATGTTAAGGCTCAGAGACAATGTTACAGCCCAGAGACAATGTCACAGCCTGGAGACAATGTTACAGCCCAGAGACAATGTTTCAAGCTAGCTTCTTCAGTTTGCACCATTATTTGTTTCGTTCCCAGACACTACACAGCAGGATCATAGATTTGGCGGGCGCCTGTGTGTGTGTGTGTGTGTGTGTGTGTGTGTGTGTGTGTGTGTGTGTGTGTGTGTGTGTGTGTGTGTGTGTGTGTGTGTGTGACCACGATCTCTACCAACTATGGTGGATTTTGTCTACACTCGTTATGTTGATATTTGATAACAAAATCGCATCATCTTTCAATAATTGTGTAAGTAACCTTTGTTATTATTCAGTTCGTATCCCCTAAACGTTACTCTGACGGGAAACTTGCTTTTTTTTTTCAGCGAAAGGGGGTTCAATAGACCCGACGACAGCCAGTTAGAGGCACTGCAGATACAGCACACTATACATTAAGCCTTCGGTACACAATGCGACGTATGGCCAGCATTGCAGTTGACCGCCTTTACTTCCTGTACTGCAGAGTTAGCGGGTCATTCGCAGCTGGGCGCCAACCAGCACTTATGATAAAAGGCGAGCGTTGCTGCCACACACCTTTAGTGGAAAACACTTATTTCTCTGTCAAAGGAGGTGAGGAGAGGAGTTAATATTTGGTTTGCTCATTTGTTTCTTCATTCGTTACTTTTTAAATTTTGCATCTATATTGACTGCATATTTAGGTGTTCAGGAGCTGCACCTATTGCAGTCAATAACATTTTATATGCCGATACGAATTGATATATTTCTGATGTTGATTAATTTATTCAGTGATTAAACAGCAGGACCGAGAGGATTTGCATCGTTTATTAATGTATACTTTATATATTCACAAAATATTAAGCTATGTATTATCTCATCCTCGTCACAGTGTTACCTCAATAGTGATCATTGACAAGATTTCCAGTCTGGACTATTTGTTCCAGGAAATGTATAGTGTTCCTTTAAATTGTTCATCGTTCTTGTAGTGAAAGATTAATGTTCTTACCAATACAGAATTCCAGTATAGATAAGTTTACCTGATAGACACTCTTTTAATGTGAACATCTAGTAGCAGCTATAGCTTCTTCACTGTTGTTATAATGTAAGACGCACACTGTTCACCTTCCTCTGAGGGCAAGTGACCTACCTGTGTCGTGTTCTTTCTACACCACCCGTGTCAGTACGTAGCCAATTGAGCTGGGAGCTTCAGAAACCATACATTTAAGAAAGTCGTTATGTCCTCAGGGATTATGATACTGAAACTCACTTTACAATGGTCAAGCGCAAAAAATCCCGAATAACGCCGATACACTACAGGTTACTTTATTAATGGTACTCCATTATTGTTGAATCAATGAAATCACGTGGGAAAGATGACGACACAGAACACTTTATATTCTCACTCAACATACCGTGAATTCGTCCCTCGCATCAAACGCCCGGTGACTGCCTACTAAGGGACGTCACGTACTAACACCAAAGTAAATTATCTACGTTAAGTTTATTTAGAGTTCCGATGGGGCCAGGCACTACCGTGTAAACTACCACCCCGGTAGTGGCGGTTGAGGACGCCGCCTGATATAGTGATAGTTGAAGCTCCACCACTGTACAGGTTCTTGAGTTATCTTAGTAGTATATTTAATATTGTGGGTAATTGGATGTTAGCACGGCACACAGCACTCATAAACCCTAGTAGTTGTGGCCACGGTGGACCACTTTCAAGGTTTATAATATTTGTTACCCACGTTATATCATTCTTTTGTCTTTACTCATTATGGCATAATTTTAGCAGCATTTATTTTGTATGTTTTAATATCATCCCTTATGAGTCTTTTATTGAACATGTAAAGTTATGTTAATCTCATCTCTTGCTGGATCGCCGTGATAACGAGATCTGAGGTTGCCGAGTTCCACGACAATTTAAATAATGAGTTACTTAATGCACAAAGGCAGAACATACCATACAAAAAACTCAGTTCAAACAACAATGACCCTAAATGGATAAATAATTATTTAAAGAACATTATTGGTCAAAGGAAGGCAAAAGGTAGGAGGATAAATAGTGGCGAAGTTTACCTCAGAGATTATTATAAGGTATTGGCCAGTAGGGTTAAGACCGAAATAAGAAAAGGAAAGAGGAATAATGAGCTGAGGATAGCACAAGTTGATCAATGATTTCCAACATGGCTTCACAAGCGGGCGTTCTTGCCTAACTAACCAATTAACATTCTTTTCATCAGTTTTCGAATCAGTGGACGAGGGGCACAATTATGATGTGGTATATCTCGACTTTAGCAAAGCCTTCGACAGAGTACCCCATGAAAGACTAATAAGAAGGGTAGAGGCTCATGGCATTAAAGGTGATATTCTAAAATGGATTAGGGCGTTGTTACAGGACAGGAAACAGCGAGTGAGCATTAACTGCACTAAATCCCATTGGAGCAACGTCACTAGTGGAGTTCCCCATGGCTCAGTACTTGGACCATTATTATTTATTATATACATAAACGACATAGATATCGGCATAGACAGCAACATAAGTAAATTTGCTGATGACACTAAAATAGGACGTGTAATTAAATCGGACGAGGACTCCTCAAAACTACAGGAAGATCTAAACAAATTTTTCGAATGGTCTGAGAAATGGCAGATGAAATTCAATGTGGACAAATGTAAAGTACTCAGCATAGGAGATGTAAACAGGGAAACCAGATACCAGATGAACAACGATGTTATTGAGAAATCCGACTGTGAACTAAGATTTAAGAGTAATGATAAGTAGGAATCTTAAGCCAAGTAAACAATGTGTTTTTGCTCGAAACAAGGCTAATAAAGTACTTGGGTTCATACAAAGGAGTGTTAGTAACAAGACTTGCCAGGTCATCTTAAGACTGTATCTTGCGCTTGTGAAACCTCACTTGGATTACGCAGTTCAATTCTGGTCACCGTATTACAGAATGGATATAGAATCATTGGAAAGAATCCAGAGGAGAATGACAACACTAATCCCGGGCATTAGGAACCTTGAGTACAGAGACAGATTAAAGCATCTTAATTTGCACTCCCTCGAGAGAAGTAGAGCGAGGGGTGACATGACAGAGGTGTATAAATGGAAGTCAGGGCTAAACAAAGGGGACATTACAAAGGTACTCAAACTATCCAACCAGGAGCGAACTCGTAACAATGGTTTTAAATTAGACAAATTTAGATTTAGGCACGAAATAGGTAAACATTGGTTTGGAAATAGAGTAGTGGACGAGTGGAACAAGTTACCAAATATCATCATTCACGAGAATACGCTGGATAGCTTCAAACATAGGTTGGGTGGATATGTGAGCAACCCTTGGGTGTAAATGGGACTGGCCAGTATGGGTCAATAGGCCCGCTGCAGTTTCCTCCATTCTTATGTTCTTATGTTCTTAATACTCACTACCAATACTCACACCACCAACACTCACACTACCAACACTCACACTCACCAACACACTCACAACCAACACTCACACTACCAACACTCACACTACCAACACTCACACCAACACTCTCACAACCAACACTCACACTACCAACACTCACACTACCAACACACCTCACTACCAACACTCACCTACCAACACTCTCACTACCAACACTCTCACAACCAACACTCACACTACCAACACTCACAACCAACACTCACACTACCAACACTCACACTACCAACACTCACACTACCAACACTCTCACTACCAACACTCACACACACTACCAACACTCACACTACCAACACTCACACTACCAAATACCTCACAACCAACACTCACACTACCAACATCACACTACCAACACACACTACCAACACTCACTACCAACACTCACTACCAATACTACACCACCAACACTCACATTCACCAACACTCACACTCAACACACTCACAACCAACACTACACTACCAACACTCACACTACCAACACTCACACTACCAACACACTCACAACCAACACTCACACTACCAACACTCACACTACCAACACTCTCACTACCAACACTCACATTACCATCACTCTCACAACCAACACTCACACTACCAACACTCACACTACTAACACACTCACTACCAACACTCTCACTACCAACACTCTCACAACCAACACTCACACTACCAACACTCTCACAACCAACACTCACACTACCAACACTCACACTACCAACACTCACACTACCAACACTCTCACTACCAACACTCACACTACCAACACTCACACTACCAACACTCACACTACCAACACTCTCACTACCAACACTATATTACCAACACTCTCTACTACCAACACTCTACAACCAAACACCACTCAAGCAACACTCACACTACCAACACTCACACTACCAACACGCTCACTACCAACACTCACATTACCAACACTCTCACTACCAACACTCTCACAACCAACACTACACTACTAACGCTCACACTACCAACACTCACACATTATCAACACTCTCACTACCACCACACTCACAACCAACACTCACTACCAACACTCACACTACCAACACTCACATTACCAACACTCACATTACCAACACTCACACTACCAACACTCACACTACCAACACTCACACTACCAACACTCTCACTACCAACACTCACACTACCAACACTCACACTACCAACACTCACACTACCAACACTCACATTACCAACACTCACACTACCAACACTCACACTACCAACACTCACACTACCAACACTCTCACTACCAACACTCACATTACCAACACTCTCACTACCAACACTGACATTACCAACACTCACATTACCAACATACACATGTAATGATTGTTTATCAGACCATAGTTTACAGCACCAGAGAACAACACATATAACAGTATGTAGATGCCCACGTGGTCCCTACTTAGGTTGACACACCCTACAGTGAGATTAAGACCTGACCCAAGAGGGGTCACGGTCACAATGAACCAGAATTCTCACTGCCACGCGATTAGCTTAACCCGGCGACATGACCGTGTTACTCAAGAAGCTACCCTCCAGCCAGTACTCCTGTCACCTAACCAGACACACCCAGATTAGTGACGACGCCTTCCGGCTCGTGGCCTCCAATATAAGGGCCCTGCAGCTCCCTCCCTCCGCAAGGTGGATAGCCCACCTGCTGTCAACCTCCTCCTATATTTCCCACTTCTGAACTTTACCTTGTACTGTACCCTTCTTGCACCCTCAGAGCCAAGGCTCTCTTCTCTCCGTATTATCAACCCAACCAGCAGCATTAGCATTCGGATCATTATTGTAATAGGAAAGGGGCCGACAGCTCCTCCCCAGAGGGAGACTTCCCTCCCTAGCTAGCAGAGTCTCCCATAGGACACATAGTTCAGCAGCACCTGCAGCTTCCCCAGCAGCTGGGCCTCCCTCAGGTCACACGTGAGTCATTGTCAGAGCGATCCTTTAGGGTGAGTTACTTAAGGTGGGAAGTGTATCCATTTCATGTTTGTGTTCGAGAGTTACAATCTAGTAACAAATCAATATATATTTAGTAATGTGTCAGTGCCATTGAGTGAATAATAAATAGCTGTACTTAGAATTGGTGTTTAGAAGATTTCTCCTAAGGGCTCGTTTACACAGTCAGTGTCGGAGCATGTCTTCAAAGCATGGTAACGAAGCCGTTCTCGGGCAGTGATCGTGTAGACGGCAACACTGAACCACCAACCCTTCCCGGGCAGTTACGTGTGGGAACCAGTGCTGCCGTTTTGAGGAATATCGTCTGCTAACGAGGAAAACATATGACAGTTGGTGACTTCATGAGGAGAGGCCGTCCACATTCTACGTCACAGAGACGCCATGAGGAATATATTCCTCATTGTTCAAGAAATGCAATATAAAATGTAAAGGACTTAATAATTTTTTCTTCAGTGATATATATGATTTTTTTTATCAACTCCTTTAGTATATATCAACAGATAATGTATAGTATACATGGATTGTGGGTAATAAATGACGTGGAAAATCAACATGGGACCCTCGATTGCTGTGGAAACCACACTTTGTTCTCGTCGGGGGATATAGTAAGAGCTCTCATCATCAGCCAAGTATCATCAGCTAGACGTACTCACAGATCTCTATCTACAAGCCGGTAAGGATATATTTATTTATGTAACTGGTATGTA
Source organism: Homarus americanus (assembly GCF_018991925.1). Lineage (NCBI taxonomy): Eukaryota > Metazoa > Arthropoda > Malacostraca > Decapoda > Nephropidae > Homarus > Homarus americanus. Next base: position 7,878,447 of record NW_024744839.1, on the reverse strand, counting down.
ATTAATCACAGCTTTCATCACCTATGTAGCAGTTACATATACCTTAACCGTTTTCTGTTATCAGTGTATCAACAGAAATGATTAGATAAATGAAATCTTTACACCCTGTTCATTTGTTGCTTTTAATTTTCCAAAGGGCCAAATATACATTATTTTCCTGTGCACTTATAAAGGACTATGCAAGTAGCCTAGAACGATCATGGCAATTATTCACTGATTTAGTTATTCTTGGGTTTGCAGGGGAGACTACACAAAAGTTGATCAAATATCCTATTGCAGGTGGTGATGGCTGCGAAGCGGAGCTTCAGAGATGCATGGCTGAACAATGAAGATTTCCAGCCCTGGTTGTCCCGTGTTGAGGACTATCCATCTAGGGCTTTTTGCAAAATATTCAAGAGGGAAGTGAGGGCAGAGTATACAGCCATCAAACGTCACAAAACGACAAAGATGTATGCAGTTTATGAGGCCTCGGAACAACAGGAGGTCCAGCAGGAGAGGATACCGGTCCACCATGGGAACTATGCAGCAAATGGAGTAGCCGTAGCAACAATTCTCTTTGCTTGCTTTATAGCCGAGCACAACTTGCCATTTACCACTGCAGATCATTCAGTAGACCTCATGAAGAGGATGTTTCCTGATTCTGCAATTGCTCAAGGCATGAACATGAAAAGAACAAAATGCACAAAGGTTGTGAGGACGTTAGGACGGTGTGTCACCGAGGATTTAGTAGATAAACTTAGAGAAAGTAAATTTTCCATTCTTGTTGACGAAACAACAGACATTAGTACGATGAAAAAGCATGATCTGTTCTTGTAAGATTTTGGGATTCAACCGCAAACAGCATTAAATCTGGGTTATTAGAGGTGATCAATGTATATGGTGATGAATCATCTACAGGGTCAACAGGGGAAAATTTGTATAATTTAATTATGAAAACATTAGAAACACACCGAATTCCACGTGAGAACCTGATTGGCTTAGCTGCTGACGGCGCTAGTAACATTATGGGAGAACACAATTCTGTAAGCAGCAGACTGCGTATCACTATCCCTGGTATAACCATATTGAAATGTATTTGTCATTCTATTCAATTTTGCGCTTAGGAGGCTGCAAAGACGCTACCACGGCGTTGTGAAGACATGATCAGACTTTTACAGTATATACCTATTTTTCCCTTAGTGCTAAACGACAACATGAATTTAAGGAATTTCAATCATTCTGTACTGTCAAACCACACAAAGTTCTGCATGTTAATCAGACCCGCTGGTTATCATTCCACCAGGCAGTTGAAAGAGTATTAGAGCAGTGGCAGCCCCTAAAAATGTTTTTTACTTTAAAAGTATCAGAGGAAAGATTGGTGGCCGTACAACAAATAGCAGAGAGTCTTAGGGACCCTTCACTTTTATTGAACAACAATTTTCTTAATTTCATATTGCCCAAATGTACTAAGTTAAATCTACTGTTTCAGAGAGAGTCACCAACTATATATTTGTTACACGATAGTATATGTCAGCTTTACAGGAAACTTTTGGGATATTTTGTCGTCATAAAGTTTTTCAAACTGGTAATCTTGATGCACTTGATCCCAGAAATGAAGAAAATCAGCTCCCAATAAGCCAAATATACTTGGGAGCAACAATACTCGGCCAAAGTGAACAATATAGACAACTCCCTAATATGGTCAAGGATGTACAATTCAGATGTCGTATCTTCATGATAAACCTTTGTGTGCAATTACGTCAAAGATTTGATTTTGCAGCCAGTTTTTATGGATGTGTTCATTTCTGTCATCAAATAGGGTATTTGATAATAAATCCAGGCAGGAGATGCCATCCTTATACGACTTAGTTTTAGATGATCAATGGAGAGACTTAAATGTGATTGCTATACCACACAAGATTAAGGACAGTAGTGACATAGTGGACGTTTATACAAAACTAGGGGAACTTAAGGACGGTGTAGGTGTTTCCCAATTTAAGAACCTTTATACATTTACTTTGCAGGTATTGTCTCTTCCAACATCCAATGCAGATGCAGAGAGACTATTTTCTAAATTGAATTTAATGAAAACAAAATCCAGAAACGCTCTGCAAACTCCCTCTATTAATTCATTAATAGCCTTGTCTGAGGCTGTGAAATTCCAGGGTGGATGTATAAATTTTACACCAAATCAGAGGATGCTAACTTCTATTTGATATTTTTTGTTCAATTAGTGTTTAAGGTTCCCATGCTATGTTATAATATTATATGATTGTAGGGTTTTGTATGTGTATGTTTATAGTTTGCCAAGACATTACAATAGTTATACCTAAAATTCATGCTTTTTAATGTCCATTAATACCCAACGAAAACGTGAGGAAAAATGACGTCATAGAGTTGAGGAATAAACGGCAGCGCTGGTGGGAGCCTAATAGTTGGTGGGGCACCTACGTGGGCCCCTGCCATACCACACAGACGCGCAAGTTAAAAGCAACGATGGACGGTGTGCCGTCGCCTACACCTCCCACCAGTGAACCTCAGGAGTCAAGGCCACCATTTGAGTGGACAAAGACGTTAACGTTACAACACTCACGCTACCAACACTCACACTACCAACACTCACACTACCAACACTCACGCTACCAACACTCACACTACCAACACTCACACTACCAACACTCACGCTACCAACACTCACACTACCAACACTCACGCTACCAAAGCTCACACTACCAACACTCACGCTACCAACACTCACCAACGCTCACACTAACAGCCTCACGCTACTGCACAACTACCCTCACCAACGCTCACGCTCCAACACCACACTACCAACGCTCACACTAACAACACTCACGCTACCAACACTCACGCTACCACGCTACACCACCACACTCACGCCACACTCACTCACGCACTCTCACGCTACCAACACTCACGCTACCAACACTCACTACCAACACTCACACTACCAACACTCACACTACCAACACCACACCAACAACACTCCACACCACCACTCACCCACATTCACACCACCAACACTCACTACCAACACCACACCACCACCACTCACACTAACACTCCACACACTACCAACACTACCCACACACTCCACACTACCAACACTCACACCTACACACACCTACCAACGCTCACACTACCAACACTCACACCACCACCACTCTCACTACCAACACTCACACTCACCAACTACCACACCACACACCCACCACCACCACCTACCAACACTCACACCACCAACGCTCACACCACCACACTCACACTACCAACACTACACCACCACACACACACCTCACTCTCACTACCAACAATCACACTACCAACACTCACACTACACCACCACACCACCTCACACCAACAACACTACACTACCAACACCACGCCACCAACGCTCACACCAACAACACCACGCCACCAACACCACACCACCAACACTCACACCAACACTCACTACCACCACCTCACCACATCAACACTCACACCACCACCACACCACCAACTCACTCACACCACCACAACACTCACCACACACCAACCTCACCACCAACAACACTACCACCACACTACACTACAACACCACACTACCACACTACCAACACCACACTAACACACTACCAACACTCACACTACAACACTCACCACCAACACTCACTCACTACCAACACTCACACTACCAACACTCACACTACCAACACTACCAACACTCACACTACCAACACTCTCACTACCAACACTCACACTACCAACACTCACACTACCAACACTCACACTACCAACACTCACACTACCAACACACTACCAACACTCTCGCTACCAACACTCACACTACCAACACACTACCAACACTCACACTACCAACACACTACCAACACTCACACTACCAACACTCACATTACCAACACTCACACTACCAACAATCACACCACCAACACTCACACTACCAACACTCACACTACCAACACTCACACACTCCTCAGTCTACTTAGTCGTAACAGAGTATAGAAATGGTCAACTCTTGTCCTCAACTAATCTCTCTGATCGCAATGAAAATATAACAATAATTTATCAGTCATGTCTAGCCCGGTGAAGGATAAAGGCCTTGTGATACCACGATACAGTATATGAACCATGTGAAGTGTTGTGTCGATTTATGTCAAATGGGTTTTTATCTGTTAACTGAACATAATTATTGTGGTGAAGCTTCCATTATCTACAGTGTTGCTGGGAGATGAGTAATTTATGAGTGCTGTACCTTTTATTATTATTATTATTATTGTTATTATTATTATTATTATTATTATTATTATTATTATTATTATTATTATTATTATTATTATTATTATTATTATTATTATTATTATTATTATTATTATTATTATTATTATTATTATTATTATTATTATTATCATTATCATTATCATCATCATTAAGATAAAATAATTTTCTATGAATCATAGATAAGGCTGTATAATGTAATAGGTGAATCACCACTACTGTAGGGGATTGTATAAGAGGAAAGGACGGTGGGAGTGATGTACTTGAGAGCAATACTTAGAACATAAGAACATAAGAATGGAGGAAACTGCAGCGGGCCTATTGACCCATACTGGGCAGTCCCGTTTATATCCAACCCCTATTGCTCATATAAGCATCCAACCCCTATTGCTCATATAAGCATCCAACCTATGTTTGAAGCTATCCAACGTATTCGAGTTCATGATGATATTTGGTAACTTGTTCCATTCATGCACTACTCTGTTTCCAAACCAGTGTTTACCTATTTCACGCCGAAATCTAAATTTGTCTAATTTAAAACCATTGTTACGAGTTCGCTCCTGGTTGGATAGTTTGAGTACCTTTGTAATGTCCCCTTTGTTTAACCGTGACTTCCATTTATACACCTCTATCATGTCGCCCCTCACTCTACGTCTCTCGAGGGAGTGCAAATTAAGATGTTTTAACCTGTCTCTGTACTCAAGGTTCCTGATGCCCGGAATTAGTCTTGTCATTCTCCTCTGAATCCTTTGCAAGGATTCTATATCCATTCTGTAATACGGTGACCAGAACTGAACTGCGTAATCCAGGTGAGGTCTCACAAGCGCTAGATATAATTTTAAGATGACCTCGCTAGTCTTGTAACTATCACTCCTTTGTATGAACCCAAGTACTTTATTAGCCTTGTTACGAGCAAAAACACATTGTTTACTTGGCTTACGATTCCTACTTATCATTAATCCTAAATCTCTCTCGCAGTCGGATTCCACAATGGCATCGTTGTTCATCTGGTAACTGGTTTCCCTGTTTACATCTCCTGTACTGAGTACTTTACATTTGTCCACATTGAATTTCATCTGCCATTTTTCCGACCATTCGAAAATTATTTTTAGATCTTCCTGTAGTTTTGCAGAGTCCTCGTCAGATTTAATTACACGTCCTATTTTAGTGTCATCAGCAAATTTACTTATGTTGCTGTCTATGCCGATATCTATGTCGTTTATGTATATAATATATGATAATGGTCCAAGTACTGAGCCTTTGGGAACTCCACTAGTGACGTTGCTCCAATGCGATTTAGTGCTGTTTATGCTCACTCGCTGTTTCCTGTCCCGTAACCACGCCCTAATCCATTTAAGGATATTACCTCTGATGCCATGCGCTTCTACTTTTCTAATTAGTCTTTCGTGGAGGACTCTGTCGAAGGCTTATGCTATAGTCGAGATATACCACATCATAATTGTGCCCCTCGTCCACCGATTCGAAAACTGATGAAAAGAATGTTAATAGACATGAACGCCCGCTTGTGAAGCCATGTTGGGAATCATTGATCAACTTGTGCTTCTCCAGGTGGTTTCGAATAGAGTTTGAAATTATTGATTCTAGTAATTTGCCTACTATTGATGTTAGACTGATTGGGCGGTAGTTAGAGGATAGCGATCTATCCCCCTTCTTGAAAATCGGTATTACATTCGCTATCCTCCAGGATTCTGGTACTACGCCTGTTTTTAATGATATGTTAAACAACTTTGCTAAGGGCATACTAAGCTCTTCCTTACATTCCTTTAATACTCTGGCAAATATCTCATCTGGACCAGGTGACTTCAATTTGTCTATTTGCTTATTAACATCGTTACTAGTCACTACTATCTCGCTTAATTTGTTTTCTTCACTCTCTCTGAATAGAGTCGGTGCCTCGGGTATCATGTTTAAATTTTCGGTGGTGAAAATTGTTGAAAAATATTTATTCAGATTAGGTTGTACACCACGGATATAAGGAGGTAGAACAGTGAAAGAAATGTCAAAGAGAGAGCCAACTAGATTTTATAAAGGTGATATTGTCGTACTGAGGTAATGGGGAGTAAGAGATTGGCAAAAAGAATGGATGAGAAAGAGAGAGAGATGGACACACAGGAAACAGTGGTGTGAGAGAATGATGGTGCTACCCTCAGACGTCAGCCACCTTTTAATTAGTTCTACGTCTAACATCATTATCACTTATGAACTAGCTGACTGAAGATTTTATATAGGAAATAGGAATAAAATAACGCACAAGAGATGGACAATGTTTACTCTTAAAACATGAATTAGTAAACTGGAATAACGGTCTTGGCCAGCTGTTGAGAAGCAACAACAAAGCTACGTACAATATACAGCTGCTGATATAAATAGATTTTGCTAAATTCACTTGAATTTCGTTCATCTCATTATGTTCAATGATAGTCATATTAAATGTATTTGTAAAGTCACAGTAATTGTGACAAAGAACTAATTTTTCCTCGGTCAGCCAGGTAGTGATTGAGTGGCCGCGGCGTGAAGAGTTGCTGACACAACTAAAATACAGCGAATACGAATATTTTACTTCAGCTCTAGACACGTGACGAACAACACTGTGGGTTTTTTTTCACAAAAAATCGAAGGGAGAGATCAAACAAAGGTTGTTATTGAATCTATTCACCTCGTCCCTTTGTCGAAGACTGAAGATTTTTGAAGCAGGATGTTATGAACAGATGGAGGCTATAATACCAGCACCGCACCCAGCCCTCAGTGCTCCAACACCACACTCAGCCCACAGTGTTCCAGCACCACACTCAGCCCACAGCGCTCCAACACCACACCCAGCCCACAATGCTCCAACACCACACTCAGCCCACAGTGCTCCAACACCACACTCAGCCCACAGTGCTCCAACACCACACTCAGCCCACAGCGCTCCAACACCACACCCAGCCCACAATGCTCCAACACCACACTCAGCCCACAGTGCTCCAACACCACACTCAGCCCACAGTGCTCCAACACCACACTCAGCCCACAGCGCTCCAACACCACACCCAGCCCACAATGCTCCAACACCACACTCAGCCCACAGTGCTTAGCACCACACTCAGCCACAGCGCTCAACACCACACCCAGCCCCACAATGCTCCAACCTACACATCAGCCCCACAGTGCTCCAACACCACCTCCAGCCCACAGTGCTCCAACACCACACACCCAGCCCACAGTGCTCCAGCACCACACCCAGCCCCACAGTGCTCCAACACCACACCCAGCCCACAATACTACAACACCACACCCAGCCCACAGTACTACAACCCACCACACCAGCCCCACAGTACTCCAGCACCACCCAGCCCACAGTACTCAACAACACCAGCCCACAGTACTACAACACCACCCAGCCCCACAGTACTACAACACCACACCAGCCCACAGTACTCCAGCACCACCCAGCCCACAGTACTCCAGCACACCATCCCCACAGTACTACAACAGCCTGCACCACAGCAACACCATACCCAGCCCATAGTACTCAGCACCACACCCAGCCCACAGTACTACAACACCACACCCAGCCCACAGTACTCCAGCACCACACCCAGCCCACAGTACTCCAACACCACACCCAGCCCACAGTGCTCCAACACCACACCCAGCCCACAGTGCTTCAACACCACACCCAGCCCACAGTGCTCCAACACCACACCCAGCCCACAGTGCTCCAACGCCACACCCAGCCCACAGTACTTCAACACCACACTCAGCCCACAGTGCTTCAAGACGCTAAATAGGGGTAATCGCCGATAAAGCTTTAAAGAGTAACTGCTTAAGTTTTTATTATAATTACTATAACTTAGTGAAAATTGATTTGTACACAGTAAACTTTACTGTGTTCATTTTCAGTAAGATACCACATTTTACCTAAATAAGGTTCGGTAAGGTTAGGTTAGGTTAGGTTAAATTAGGTTAGGTTAAGATATGTATGGAGCAATTTAATAATCATTATGATTATCTATATGCTCGTCTATGGACAGTCAAAAGTTTTATATATAACCTAACCTAACCTTACCTAACCTAAACTAACCTAACTTCACATCTCCTCACCTAACCTAACCTAACCTTACCGAACCTTATTTAGGTATAATGTGGAGTCTTACTGTAAATGAACACAGTAAAGTTTACTGTGTACAAATTAATTTTCATTAAGTTATAGCAATTATAATAAAAACTGGGCTGGGTGTGAGCTGGGTGTGTGCTGGGCTGGGGCTGGGTGTGTGGGCTGAATGGAGCACTGTGGTGTGGGCTGGATGTGTGTGTTGGAAGCACTGTAGGCTGAAATGGCTGGGCTGGGTGTGTGTGTGTGTGTGGGCTGAAACTGGGTGTGGTGAAGCACTGGTGAACTGGGCTGGAGGTGTGAGCACTGTGTGGGCTGGGGGTGTGGAGCACTGTGGGCTGGGTGTGGGCTAGGTGTGTTTGGAGCACTGTGGGCTGGGTGTGGTGTTGGAGCAGTGTGGGCTGGGTGTGGTGTTGGGCGTTGTAGGCTGGTGTGGTGCTGGAACTGTGGGCTGGGTGTGGTGTTGGAGCACTGTGGGCTGAGTGTGGTGTTGGCGCACTGTGGGCTGGAGTGTGGTGTTGGAGCACTGAGGGCTGGGTGGTGTTGGAGCACTGTGGGCTGGAGAGTGTGGTGTTGGAGCACTGTGGGCTGGGTGTGGTGTTGGAGCACTGTGGGCTGGGTGTGGTGTTGGAGCACTGTGGGCTGAGTGTGGCGTTGGAGCACTGTGGGCTGAGTGTGGTGTTGGAGCACTGTGGGCTGGGTGTGGTGTTGGAGCACTGTGGGCTGAGTGTGGTGTTGGAGCACTGTGGGGCTGGAGTGTGGTGTTGGAGCACTGTGGGCTGGGTGTGGTGTTGGAGCACTGTGGGCTGGGTGTGGTGTTGGAGCACTGTGGGCTGAGTGTGGTGTTGAGCACTGTGGGGCTGGGTGTGGTGTTGGAGCACTGTGGGCTGGGTGTGGTGTTGGAGCACTGTGGGCTGGGTGTGGTGTTGGAGCACTGTGGGCTGGGTGTGGTGTTGGAGCACTGTGGGCTGAGTGTGGTGTTGGGGCACTGTGGGCTGGTGTGGTGTTGGAGCACTGTGGGCTGGGTGTGGTGTTGGAGCACTGTGGGCTGGGTGGTGCTGGAACACTGTGGGCTGGGTGTGTGTTTGGAGCACTGAGGGCTGGGTGTGGTGTTGGAGCACTGGGCTGGAGTGTGGTGTTGGAGCACTGTGGGCTGGGTGTGGTGTTGGAGCACTGTGGGCTGGGTGTGTGGAGCACTGTGGGCTGGGTGTGGTGTTGGGCACTGTGGGCTGGGTGTGGTGTTGGAGCACTGGGCTGGAGTGTGGTGTTGGAGCACTGTGGGCTGGTGGTGGTGTTGGAGCACTGTGGGCTGAGTGTGGTGTTTGGACACTGTGGGCTGGAGTGTGGTGTTGGAGCATTGTGGGCTGGGTGTGGTGTTGGGCGCACTGGGCTGGGTGTGGTGCTGGAACACTGTGGGCTGAGGTGTGGTGTTTGAGCACTGAGGGGCTGGGTGTGGTGTTGGAGCACTGTGGGCTGGGTGTGGTGTTGGAGCACTGTGGGCTGGGTGTGGTGTTGGAGCACTGTGGGCTGGGTGTGGCGTTGGAGCACTGTGGGCTGGGTGTGGTGTTGGAGCATTGTGGGCTGGGTGTGGTGTTGGAGCACTGTGGGCTGAGGTGTGGCGTTGGAGCACTGTGGGCTGGGTGTGGTGTTGGAGCACTGTGGGCTGGGTGGTGTTGAACACTGTGGGCTGGGTTTGGTGTTGGAGGACTGTGGGCTGGGTGTGGTGTTGGAGCACTTTGGGCTGGTTGGAGCACTGTGGGCTGGAGCGTGGTGTTGGAGCACTGTGGGCTGGTGTGGTGTTGCAGCACTGTGGGCTGGGTGTGGTGTTGGAGCACTGTGGGCTGGTGTGGTGATGGAGCACTTTGGGCTGGAGTGTGGTGTTGGAGCACTGTGGGCTGGGTGTGGTGTTGGAGCACTGTGGGCTGGGTGTGGTGATGGGCACTGTGGGCTGGAGTGTGGTGTTGGAGCACTGTGGGCTGGGTGTGGTGTTGGAGCACTGTGGGCTGGGTGTGGTGTTGGGCACTGTGGGCTGGGTGTGGTGTTGGAGCACTGTGGGCTGGTGTGGTGTTGGAGCACTGTGGGCTGGGTGTGGTGTTGGAGCACTGTGGGCTGGGTGTGGTGTTGGGCACTGTGGGCTGGGTGTGGTGTTGGAGCACTGTGGGCTGGGTGTGGTGTTGGAGCCTGTGGGCTGGGTGTGGTGTTGGGCACTGGGCTGGGTGTGGTGTTGGAGCACTGTGGGCTGGGTGTGGTGATGGAGCACTGTGGGCTGGGTGTGGTGTTGGAGCACTGTGGGCTGGGTGTGGTGTTGGAGCTTATTGACATGAGTTATATTATGCAAGTCTTATAAAAGGTGAAAATAACAATACAGATATTTACTGATGATGTTATGTTTATGTGTGAGTTAAGTATGTTTTTTTATGGCCTCATACCTGATCATTGGTAACATAAACAGCATAAAGATATAAGTCATTGTGCTGAGTGATACTGTAAGTTAGGTAAAATGTCATATATTTTTGTTGGGTAGTTTTATTTGTTACCGAATCAGTCAGACTAATGCAAGTGTGGCTGTATGAACTAGAAACCTAAATTGATGTTGGCTCTTAAGCACTAAAGATACACGTAAGGTATCTGCCGGTCAATGCCTAGTCAGCATTTAGTTTTCCAGAAATTAAGAACCTTGCAGACAGGAACCGAATAAAGAATACTATTTGATCTTGGCTCGATCACTGCTTCCTAAAGTAGGTGCTATATGTGGAATTTTTATTTATACTGTAATGATTCGTTTTTCTGTTTATATATTATGCAGTATTGTGTTTTGAACTATTTTGAATTTTCGGTTCATTAGGAAACTGACTTAAATGATGATCTGCGTTTATCGTTTAACCAATCTTAACTTATTAGCCACTCTTGTGTTTCATCATATACTATAGACTATTTCTCGGCTCTTATGAACACTTATTTGAACAAAAGTAACATTCACCACAACTAGTAATTAATAAAAGAATATTAAGAAGCTCTTTATTTAACTGTTAGTTAGTAATGTATTATTTAGATTAAATACATATCATAAGTTTACAACATTGTACAGTACAAGGGCTCGGTAATGAGTTCAGGATCCAGTGTACGTGTCACCTTCTGCCTCTACGGCGGAGATTAACGCCACGCTGGTGTAACGTTGTGTGTATAGTAATATATGCGTGTTTACCATCTTTCTATTGAACACTAGAGGTGTATTTTGTGGAGTGTTGTCCGTTGTTTTGTAAGATATCAGGATCTTTACCATTGGGAAATGTGGCAAAAACCAATAATGGAAAGTGGAAAATACAGGCATATGAGGTACAGTACCTTAACACAGGCAGGTGTATGAATTACAATACCTTAACACAGGCGTTATGAAGTACAATACCTTAACACAGGCAGGTGTATGATGCAATACCTTAATACAGGCAGGTGTATGAAGTACAATACCTTAACACAGGCAGGTGTATGAAGTAAAATACCTTAATACAGGCAGGTGTATGAAGTACAATACCTTAATGCAGGCAGGTGTATGACGTACAGTACCTTAACGAAGGCAGGTGTATGAAGTACAGTACCTTAACGCAGGCAGGTGTATGAAGTACAATTCCTTAATACAGGCAGGTGAATGTGATACATGCCTTAACACAGGCCGATGCATAAGTACAGTTACTTAACGCAGGCGGGTATGAGGTACAGTACCTTAACACAGGCAGGTGTATGAAGTACAGTACCTTAACACAGGCAGGTGTATGAAGTACAGTACGTTAACAGGCAGGTGTATGAAGTACAGTACCTTAACACAGGCAGGTGTATGAATTACAATACCTTAGGGCGGTGTGTAGAGTAAAATACCCTCAATACAGGCAGGTGTGAAGTACAATACCTTAATGCAGGCAGGTGTATGACGTACAGTACCTTAACGAGCAGGTGTATGAGTACAGTGCCTTAACACAGGCAGGTGTATGAGGGTGCAATTACGTTTACACAGGCAGGTGTATGAAGTACAATTACCTTGACACAGGCAGGTTTATGAGTACAGTACCTTAACACAGGCAGATGTATGAAGTACAGTACCTTAACAGGCAGGGTGTATGAGTGCAGTTACCTTAACACAGGCAGGTGTATGAAGTACAGTACCTTAACACAGGCAGGTTTATGAAGTACAGTGCCTTAACAGGTAGGGTATGAAGTACAGTACCTTAACAGGCAGGTGTATGAAGTACAGTTCCTTAACACAGGCAGGTTTATGAGTATAGTACCTTAACAGGCAGGTGTAGAGTACAGTACCTTAACACAGGCAGGTGTATGAGGGTACAGTACGTTAACACAGGCAGGTGTATGAGGTACAGTACTTGATACAGGCAGGTGTGAGGTACAGTACCTTAACACAGGCAGGTGTATGAGGTACAGTACGTTAACACAGGCAGGTGTGGTACCTTAACACAGGCAGGTGTATGAGGGTACAGTACCTTGATACAGGCAGGTGTATGAGTACAGTACCTTAACACAGGCAGGTGTATGAAGTACAGTACCTTAACACAGGCAGGTGTATGGTGTGCATGACACAGGCAGGTGTATGAGTACAGTACCACAGGCAGGTGTATGAGGTACAGTACCTTAACAGGCAGGTGTATGAGTATAGTACCTTAACAGGCAGGTGTATGAGTACAGTACCTTAACACAGGCAGGTGTATGAGGTGCAGTGCGTTAACACGAGCAGGTGTATGAGGTGCAGTGCCTTGATACAGGCAGGTGTATGAGGGTACAGTTAACAGGCAGGTGTATGAGTACAGTACCTTAACAGGCAGGTGTGTGATGCATAGCACACAGGCAGGTTTATGAGTATAGTACCTGAACAGGCAGGTGTATGAGGAGTACAGTCCTTAACACGGGCGGGTGTATGGGAGTGCAGTACGTTAACACAGGCAGGTGTGAGGTGCAGTACCTTAACACAGGCAGGTGTATGAGGGTACAGTGCCTTAACACAGGCAGGTGTATGAGGTGCAGTACTAACACAGGCAGGTGTATGAGTGCAGTACCTTAACACAGGCAGGTTTATGAGTATAGTACCTTAACAGGCAGGTGTATGAGTACAGTACCTTAACACAGGCAGGTGTATGAGTACAGTACCTTACACAGGCAGGTGTAGAGTACAGTGCCTTAACACGGCAGGTGTGTGGTGCAGTACGTTAACAGGCAGGTGTATGAGGGTACAATTACTTAACACAGGCAGGTGTATGAGGTGCAGTGCCTTGATCAGGCAGGTGTATGAGTACATTCAACACAGGCAGGTGTTTGAGTACAGTACCTTAACACAGGCAGTTTATGAGTATAGTGCAGGCAGGTGTATGATGCAGTACCTTAACACAGGCAGGTGTATGAGGTACAGTACCTTGATACAGGCAGGTGTATGAGTACAGTGCCTTAACAGGCAGGTGTATGAGGTACAGTACCTTAACACAGGCAGGTGTATGAGGTACAGTACGTTTACACAGGCAGGTGTATGAAGTACAGTGCCTTGACACGGGCAGGTGTATGAAGTACAGTACCTTAACACAGGCAGGTGTATGGTGAGTACAGAACCAGGCAGGTGTATGAGTACAGTACCTTAACAGGCAGGTGTATGAGTACAGTACTTAACACAGGCAGGTTTATGAGTACAGTACCTTAACAGGCAGGGGTATGAAGCATACCTTAACAGGCAGGTGTATGAAGTCAGTGCCTTAACAGGCAGGTGTATGAAGTGCAGTACCTTAACACGGCAGGTGTATGAGGTACAGTACCTTAACACAGGCAGGTGTATGGAGTCTTAACGGCAGGGTGAGGGTGTACAGTCTAAAGGCAGGTATGAGTACAGTACCTTAACACAGGCAGGTGTAGAGGCAGCAAAGCAGGTGTATGAGTACAGTACCTAACACAGGCAGGTTTATGAAGTACAGTACCTTAACAGGCAGGTGAAGTACAGTACCTAACACAGGAGGGTGTATGAGGTAGCATGCTAACACAGGCAGGTATGAAGTACAGTACCTTAACAGGCAGGGAGTATGAAGTGCAGTACCTTAACACAGGCAGGTGTATGAAGTACAGTCACCTTAACAGGCAGGTGAAGTACAGTACCTTAACAGGCAGGTGTATGAAGTACAGTACCTTAACACAGGCAGGTATGAGTACAGTACCTTAACAGGCAGGTGTGTGAAGTACAGTACCTTAACACAGGCAGGTGTATGAAGTACAGTACCTTGACACAGGCAGGTTTATGAAGTACAGTACCTTAACACAGGCAGATGTATGAGGTACAGTACCTTAACAGGCAGGTGTATGAAGTACAGTACCTTAACACAGGCAGGTGTATGAAGTACAGTACCTTAACACAGGCAGGTTTATGAAGTACAGTACCTTAACAGGCAGGAGTATGAAGTACAGTACCTTAACAGGCAGGTGTATGAAGTACAGTACCTTAACACATGCAGGTGTATGAAGTACAGTACCTTAACACAGGCAGGTGTATGAGGTACAGTACGTTAACACAGGCAGGTGTATGAAGTACAGTTCCTTAACACAGGCAGGTGTATGAAGTACAGTACCTTAACAGGCAGGTGTATGAGGTACAGTACCTTAACATGCAGACAAGTGAGTACTGTGATGATTTTACTTGTGGACAGATACATTTAACCAATTATATTTAATAAGTTTTGATGTTTTTGACGGGGAACTGAGAGGTGTATAGTACCAGCACTCCTCCGTGTTTTTACACACACACACATACATCTGATCCAAGTTATTTACTTTCAGGTAAGAGTGGAGAGTTGACAAGTGCCACTATCTCCGGGTACTACTGGGTTACCCTTGAGGTGAGTCATTACAGCAGCACTTTTCACCTTCCCCTAAAACATTAGTTTTTCTCTTTCTTTGAATCTTTTCCATTTATTTGTCGTTACATAATTCGGTTTTACAGTTTTTTCCAAGATTGACGAAAAGAATTTGCATAAATGAACCATGACTAGATTCTATAGTAACCTGTGTTAACGTATTGTTCTACCAACTAATATCCACGAAAACACTCGGATACATACATACGCATGCATGCATACATACATACGCATGCATGCATACATACATACATGCATACATTCAGACATACGCATGCATACGTGCATACATACATACATGCATATACATATATATGCATACATACATGCATATACATATACATGCATACATACATACATACATACACCCTCTTTTCTGAAAGTGATATTCTTTAATTTCTCTTCTTCATTTCCCCTAAATATCAGTTCCACCTCTGGAGTTTCCTCGTAAATTTCTTTTGTGAAAACTGATAAGAAGTAGCTGTTTAATGCTTTGCTTATTGTCTCAATAATCCGGGGCATTAGGAACCTTGAGTACAGAGACAGGTTAAAGCATCTTAATTTGCACTCCCTCGAGAGATGTAGAGTGAGAGGCGATATGATAGAGGTGTATAAATGGAAGTCAGGGCTAAACAAAGGGGATATTACAAAGGTACTCAAACTATCCAACCAGGAGCGAACTCGTAACAATGGTTTTAAATTAGACAAATTTAGATTTAGAAGCAGAATAGGTAAACATTGGTTTGGAATTAGAGTAGTGGACGAGTGGAACAAGTTACCAAATATTATCATTAACTCGAATATGCTGGATGGCTTCAAACTTAGGTTGGATGGATATGTGAGCAACCCTTATGTGTAAATGGGACTGCCCAGTATGGGCCAATAGGCCCGCTGCACTATTCTTATGTTCTTATGTACTATCATGCACAAAAGTCGTGTCCACTACCCATCCACAGTGAGGGTTCGAATAGCCTTGAGTCTGAAGTTTCGAAACAGCTGGGGGAAATGCTATGGTCGGCCAACAGATGTCGCCCACTGTAGTGTGTGTGTTTGTGTGGGGGGGGGGGATGGAGGAGGTGGGGGCTGGATGAGAGGCAGGTTTATTTATTATTTATACCACCATAATTTCAAGCTGCCTTTTTAACTACGTTTTGTCTTACAGTTGTTTCTTCATGGTTACGAATTCATGGAACAGGTGCAGTGCCCTGGGTGCTTATTGCCGCTCAGGTCACAATGATACTTTAAAGAATGGAATATATTAAGGATAAAAGTGAATTATGCAAGGATCAGCGTAAAGGGCCTTGGTCAGCTAGTTTTACTCAGCAACCATGTCACAATTTTGTTGTTATTCCGACAAAGAGATTATGGTAATATTTATTTATATTCCACCCATCCTTTGCTTAATAAATATTTGTGATAATATGCAATATTATATAATTATATACTTATGTTAAAAAAAGTGGAGTGAAAAAGTTATCAGTATTGTAAAATAGTATTCAGACTTAATCTGCCTGTAGGTGACTGTCCTAATTCTTCCAAGTTCCAGTGTTTAAACACCCCACCACAATATGCAAGCTTCATATATTTTGGAGTGTGCTTAGTTACCGTTAATATTGTGTGCTGAACATCATGAGCATTTCAATGATGGTAGCAATTGTAACTATAAAATTATATTGTGTTATAAGACAAAGCATTCCACGACGTGTCATACAGATCATTGTATACCACACAATTTATAATTTGTGGCTGTTAAGTTACTTTGTTGTGAATTTTCATGCGATATAGTTTAAGACATCATTAAGGACATGGATTTAAGATAACACTGTAGGCGAGTTAATATATATTAATTGTATTTACAAACAATACTAAAATCCAAACAATACACCAATACATACATCTTAGTATTTGGTCCAGCCACCCATTGCATTCAGGACTTCATCAAGGCGATTAGGGATGGAGTCGACCAGCTTCAGGCACACCCCTGGTTGTCGACGTATACTCTCCCACACGTCGTAAGCTTTGGCCTCTATTGCTGCACAGGTTCGCTGCTCCCCAATATCCCAATCACGTTTCATCATGGCCCAAATATGTTCAACCGGATTACTATCACATCCTAGGGTTGGCCAGTCGATGACCTCAATTTCATGGTGATCCTGGAGGTAGTCCTTCACTATGTTGCTGGTATGAATGGGACTGTTGTCATGAACCAGCCTGATAGTGTGGGGGGCTGGAACTGCCATAGCCCAGACTGTAGGAATTAGCACTTGCTCCAGGATGTCTACATACTGCTCACCAGTGAAACGGCCATTGATCTTGACCAGTTCACCTGGCCCATGTGCCCACATCAACTCACAGAATGACACTGACACCCTACCACTCACTGCGCGATGTTGAATGTGTTTCTCATGGTAGCGTGTGTTGGGGGGCTGCCAGCACTGCCTTGCTTCGGCTCCCACTGACCTGAACACCGTTTCATCGGTAAATATAATGGTTCTCCAGTATTCTTCTCTAAGTGGAAGGTGTTCCAATGCAAAGCCGAGTCGACACTCCTTGTGAATAGGTGTTACCCACCCTTTGTGAGCTGGAATATGGCAGTCGATCCCGGCTTCTAGAAGCCGGCGTCTCGTCGTCATGTGATGGCAGTTGAGGCCCAGATTTCTTGTATGCTCCACTGATGTTTGCATTGGATATGCTATTGCAGCTGCCACGATCATGGCGTCCATCCTTGCCGACGTTACTCGTGGCCTCCCGCTTCGAGGTTTCGTCTCCACTGAGCCCTCTTCCTCCCACCAGCGGATCCACCTTCTAATCGTCTTGGTGCTCCTCCCCACTTCGAGAGCAGTGTTCGGCACAGTTGCCCTAGCTCTCCACATTCCGATGATTTGGCCTCGCTCAGCAATCACTGCCGACGAATTTGCTCGTCCTGCAGGCATATCTGAAATGGCAGTGTAATAATATGTTGTGGTAACTGATGCAGGCTTTTATATACTAGAGTAAATTAATGGTATTAGTAACACCTAGGTTAAGTATTATTACTCTGACATAGCGTTTTGGTAAATCTTTTTGGATCAACTGCCCAAGAAACCCTTCCTATTTCATGTATTCATAGTGAACTTCATGTGGACTCCCCCCCCAAACCTCCACCACCACCCCTGCGACTGTAGAGTGAACATTCGCCGATAATCATCATCATCAAGATTTAGTTTAACCAGACCACTGACACCCATTTGAGTCTCTCCTAGGGCCGGCCAGAGGGTTAGTTAACATATATTTGTGTTTCTATAATTTATTGTTATATTGTTTGGAGGAGATTACAGTATTTCAAAAAGGTCAAAACTGGGGTCTCTGCTAAAATATCTTACATTGTAGGGTTAGTGAAGCACATTGTTCGATACCGATTATAAATAGGGCATTCAATGAGAATATGTTGGACTGTTATTTGTGTTCAGGAGTTGGAGCATATGGGTGGGGCTCCATTAGGGGAAGACAGGAGTTGGCCATGCGTCAATCGCGTATGCCCAATTGTTAGACGATTCAGAATAGTTTCGTGATGTCGAGAGGATTGTGTTGATGGTGACCAAGGATAAACTGATGATTTGATCATTTTTAGCTTGTGACTTGTTGGTTCATTTTCCCAGGACTTTTGCCAATCGTCAAATATTAATTGTTTATAGGTAGTTAGCCTCGCCGATAATCAAAATATGGTTTTCCACTGCTTTACATATTTCTTTGACAATTTTCAGCTATGACATACTTATCTTCTATAAATAATTCATTTAAAATTTATTTTTTTACAAAGAATATTCACTGGTTCCAGAATGTATCTAAACTTACGCCAGTGATGGTCAAATGTGGTCTTAAATAAGTTCATATTCGGTGCTATCACAACACTACCGGTAACTCTAAATACAAGGGGGAGGAGCCATGTCGTCGGTTCTGTGAGTGTTCATTACAGTAGTCCAATTCGTTGCCATGAGTAGAATAGGGGAATGCAGGGGAAGGTGATGTGATGGGATAGAATGTGCGATTGACGTTAGTCTTGGGGGAGGGATGAAGGGAAGAGGTGGGGGAGGGAGGAGTGGATTGGGGGGATGGTGGAGGGGGAGTGTGGGGAAAGAATAAGTAGTCGATTAGTGTTTAGGTGTGGTATCCCACGATGCTCAAATTGTGAGGTTTAATAGTTGGGTGGGTAGTGGGGGGGGGGGTTGGCTAGGCGCGGAGTTGGAACTCGTGAACGTATGATGTTGTTTAATGCAAGTTATGGAACATTACAGTATCTTCAAACGGGTTTTCACTCTATTAATAGGCCTTATGTAATCCACCAATAAGAATTACAACAGCACACAGTATGGCTGCAATTGGTAAGAAAAATAAAATATAACATGGCAAAATTTTTCCCTGCGTAATTTTTACAACCCACCTCACGCCTAAAGTAAACCAAAAAATTCTTATGTGTATAGAAGATTTTCAACTCAATATCACATATTCTTTCACCTCTACAAATATCTGCTGTCACTCATGGGACACCCTGCAATAGTATAAGGACGACATGGGCTATGCTGACAAATTAATGTGACTTACCTGTTGGTGACGACGATGGTAGGAATGAGACCTTGGCATGTTTCAGTGTTCGACATCACCTCCTTCCCCTGGTGTGGGTGGCTCCAACCTTGGTAACAACTTGTGTATTCTCCTTGACTACCATTACTGGTAGTCAAGGAGAATTAATTACTGGTGTGCCCATCAGTCTCACCGTCGTAGCCATGAACGGCAGAGATATGGTCGTTGTAGTTCTTTTATTTACCGGTTACACATCTCTCACCATGCTTAATAATATTAACTATCTTCATGACATTCTTATTGTTATCAGTGTTTGCGGAATTCATGATGGTATGCTCCACCTACACACAGCCTGTTACTAGACTAACCCCCACCACCTCTATCCCCCACACACACACTACAGTGGGCGACATCTGTTGGCCGACCATAGCATTTCCCCCAGCTGTTTCGAAACTTCAGACTCAAGGCTATTCGAACCCTCACTGTGGATTGGTAGTGGACACGACTTTTGTGCACGATAGTACACACCTGACGAAAGACGCCTTCACGTCCTCCCACTGCAGTACCCTCTGGAGAACACACCATAGCTCGTCATTTGTTCTTCTGTGTTCATAAATAACAATCTGTAGACGTAGAGAACACACCAGCTTTCATCATCTGTTCTATGTTCATAAATAACATCTGGATGACCGTATAGAACACACCATAGCGCATCACGTGTTCTTCCATACATGTTCAAAAAATATACCTCCCGTAGACCTGACGTTGATGTTGACGAATTAATCAGTGCAGTTTGTTTCAGTGAGTCCGATTAGTAATTGAATCGTGGATGGACCAACCCCCTCGCCTTAATTCACTCTCCTTTGATCATTGTAATTGCATGTTGCCAAACCTAAAACCGGGATATCTTCAACCTTTTTTTATTAGTTATTTTATTTTCAGTCCAATTTATTTTCTACTCATTATCCACAGATGATGTTGTCCAAATTAACAGTCGGTCTTAGTTTGATGTGTTGACGAAAAATTTTCCTCTTTAATTTATCGTTTTTAGGTTTTTCATTCAGCTTGTCTCCTCCTCCTCCCTTACTGTACTGTGTTCTCTTCCCCGGCGGTGTCTGATGTTGTCGAGAGCGTTTTGGTTTAGGTTAGGTTAGGTTAGGTTAGGTTAGGTTAGGTTAGGTTAGGTTAGGTTAGGTCAGGTCAGGTCAGCGTTAAGTTACATTAAGTTAGCATGACGGTGGTTAATCTTCAGGTGAAATATGCTTGATAGGAGTTACAGGTGATAAATAAAAGATATATCATGAACCTTTAAATATCCAGAGAGACGTAGACAATAAGAACGATTAGCGGTTTGTGATGAGGTGATCCCTGGAGGCGGTGCGTTGTATTGTCTTAATCATCTGTGGTCCGACTCTCCCACCCTCCCACCCACCCACCCACCCACCTACCTTACCACAAACGTTCGATATCAGGTGATTTGTGGCACTGATTGTGTATTTACCTGTGATATGAGTTGTGGCAGACTTAGATCGACAGCTTTGTTTGTTGAGGGATATTGGTGCCAGCTCCACCTTTAACGTATTCTTATAATTATATTGTCTTCTTGTTCTGTCTATTTTTCACTTATCTTAACATTATCTGTTCGTTTACTTATGTATTAAGGAATATTTGCAATTTAACATATTCGTCATTTGTTAATATTTTTTTTAGTTGTAATATACAGTATGTTGGCAAGGTCTTCGTCTAAGAATGCATGATGTATCAGTTGTATAGTACTGTATATATTAGTACTGTATATATATTCTGAATTTCCTTTTATTATTACAATGCAGATGACTCAATAAACCTCGATGGCAGTTTAAAAACTTTCTCAGACTTGAGTGATATATCCGGGTAAATTAAGATGTGTACTCAACAGTCCTTGTGTCAAAGGGGCGTTTCTTAGCCCCCCCCCTCCCTCCATCCTCCAATATATGTACTCAGACACTTACGTGGTCTTTTTATCCCGAGTCGACAAGAACTCCTGCCCAGAACTGTAACCAGGTCAGTGTCATAGCAGGAAAAAATTCTCCTGGTTAATGATTCAGACCGCCTACAGCTATTAATCTCGACTACATATAACAGTGAGGCCACAAAGTTCCAATAACTACACGGTAAACAATACCACATAATGGACAACGTTTATGGCCCCAGGAACAATCTTTAGCTCTTGTATTTCAGCCAAGAGGTTGTTGACAAGTTCCTCCTCCCTATTACTCGACCATTGTGGCGAGTAACACATTAGTCAAGGTAAATGACTTGAGGAAATAATCAGAAACTGAACGATACTTTCAGGGAGGGAGCGGTTAGAGTTGGCTTTTAGGCTGCAGGCGAAGCTGGGGAACCTTGCTCAGGTCCTGATTAAGGTCCCTTTCAGGTCAGAAGGAGCACTACTGAGGGTGGTTGGCAGGTTGGTGTACCCACAGGGCAGGGCGGAGACGGGCAGTCCTCCGCTCATTAAAGGGGAGAGGTGCAGGATGGGGCACCGCCCACCTGGACACACACTCAGATGGGGCACTGGTGGTGGTAATGGTGGTGGTGATGGTAATGGTAATGGTGGTGGAGTCAGGAAGTGGTTGTGGTGGTGGTGGTGGAGTCAGGAAGTGGTTGTGATGGAGTCAGGAAGTAGGTTGTGGTGGTGGTGGTGGAGTCAGGAAGTGGAAGTGATTGTGGTGGTTGAGTCAGGAAGTGGAAGTGATTGTGGTGGTTGAGTCAGGAAGTGGAAGTGATTGTGGTGGTGGAGTCAGAATGTGGTGGTAGTGGAGTCAGGAGGTGGTGAACTGGTGATGGTGGTGGAGTTAGGAGGTGGTTGTGTTGTGGTGGTAGTAGTAGTAGTGGTAGAATCTGAAAGTGGTTGTGGTAGTTGTGGTGGTGAGATCACACAGTGGTTGCGGTGGTAGTGGTGGTGGTGGTGAAGTCAGGAGGTGGCTGTGTTGTGGTAGGAAGGGAGGGAAGTAGCGGCAGACTAGACTGGAGTTTTTAAGTAACACAAACATCGGTATGCAATGAATATTCTATGACACTATGGTACGATTAATTAATGTCCAGCTCCCTCTGTTTTCCATTTAATTACAGACAATGATGGCGTTGTGCGTTGAGGTATTGCTGGTAATGCCATGATAATTGTCTGAGTGATTAGCTTTATTGCTATCGTTGTGATTGTTGAGGTGATTGTAGGACTCGAGAGGGATTAGAAATTATTGTGATAGCGATGGTGATCATTGTTGTGATTGTGTGTGATGTCTGCTAGGTGTACGTGCGTGTGTGTGTCGGAATTGCTCCAGTACGAGTGCTGCCCTCTTGTGGTCTGCGTGCGAATGAGTTGTGAATGAGATAGTCTCATGCTTCATTGTACTATAGTGAATGAGACAGTTTCCATTCCTTATATGTATTGTAGTAGTTGACTTGCTTGTTAAATAATATACAGTAGCTATTCTGAATCCTGCCGTCACTTGTACAAGTCCCTCAACAAAGCAATTCTTCAAGTACGTGTTTACTTACCCCACCATGAGCGAAGAGAAACCAAACAGATTGTGATGATTGTGATGTGTTGTATGTTGTAATGGTCGTTAGTAATTGTGGGGTTGTGGCGTTGGAAGTTTTTGCAAGTGATAATGATGGTTGTAATAATGTGAGGAATGTGGTTATTGTTGTAGTGGTAGTTTTGGTGTTTTTATCATTGACGGGTCAAGGGGGAGTTGAGCTGGTCTCCATTTCATTTATACATTGGCATTGTTACCTTTCACAGTCAGAATACGTACTAATGAAAGGGGACATGAATATAATTGTAACTTGACTAAATGTGTTCTGTTTGTGATATTTACATTTAAACTGTGTCACTCTGCCTAAATCACGTAATGGGAAAACAGCGAGGAAAGATAAATTCGAATGGGAGATGAGTTGGGTTAAGTTAGGTTAGGTTAGGTTAGGTTAAGTTAGGTTAGGTTAAGTTAGGTTAGGTTAGGTTAGGACCAAGGTATATGTTACAGGCACCAAAACAGTTATTGGAACATCTAGTATCGGGGTAAAAAAACTTAGTATGACAAACTGACAAATATTGAAATATTAGCTATGAAAACAAGCGTAGATGAGAGAGAATGGTGGAGATGCGTGAAGAGAATGGTAAACTAAACGAAACGAAACGAAACAGTACGAGAATGAATATTGTTTTAGATCTCTTTGGGAAAATAAGAAAATAATTCACATTCCTCTTAGTGTAATAATTGCTTAGTAAAAATACGTGAAGGATTATTGATGAGCCTGACAACTAAAGAAGACGTGTAGTAGCGAGAAGGTTGTAAGTGGGAAGTTGTTTTAGAGAGGACAAGGAACTATAAAACTTTAATTAGGAGAAAGTTTAATTTCTTTAGTGTGAGATCATAAACATAACTACATTGACCACGTCTCATCTTGCATTACACGAGGGAGAAAGAAAGAAGTGAAGAGAGAGAGAGAGAGAGAGAGAGAGAGAGAGAGAGCACACAATGAAGCTGTTTAGGTTATGACTGAAGGAGGGGGGAGGGGGGGGGGAGACGGGGGCGCACAACAAGGGTACAGGAGGGCGGGAACGTGTAAGAGGTATAAGGATATAATGGAACATACCGCACACACAGAGACATAGAATAAGATAGAGGAACATAGAGGCTTTGATGCTAATGGAGTGTGAGTTTGTCGAGAGGATTATTTGGAATATGAGTTTCTCTGTTAGTGGTGTATTGGCGGATTAGTTAATTAGTGAGTTAGTAGTGTAAACAATATAGATGTTTTGTGGAGCGGGGTCAAGGTTGTGTTCTGTCGTCAGGATAATCGATACACCTAAATCTTGAAGCTGGTGAAAAAAGAAAACAAAACAATCCTTCGTTTTCTGTATGAGATAAAATAATAAGATTTAAATAAATTCTTGTCCTGGGATTTATGTTTGTGATGTTATGTTTTCAGATAAATGTAATGACTGTGCTGCATCGTGTAGCATTATTGGTGTTAGTGAGAGATAAATTGAAGTAAATTAAGATTAGAGTTGGTAATAATAAAGGGGAGGAGGGAGTGACCACATGGAACCCCCCCCCCCCTCCTCCCCACAGTGGTAGAGGGGAAGAGGGAGTGACCACAGGGGGAAGAAACAGTACCACAATCACACACTTGTACACCATTTCAAATCTGAATCTTAACCTCTTCTTTTCGCCATACCCAACAGCTGTTCTTGGGAGTGAACTGCCCTTGTGGTCTTTAAAACCTTCAACCAAGACAGTGGGGCAACTGATATCCCGGCCCTCTTTCTTGCCGGCATACGGAACGTAGGACTGACAGCGCTAAACACTGTCCTAGGCTACGCACATAACTCGCGCCGATGTATCGTGCTTCACTCAAAGAAGCAATAATGACTGTCAAAGCGAAAATATTAATCACAAACCAGAGGTCACCAGACAGGTCCACCAAGCGGAAGCTGACAGAAATTGTTCACAAACACAATGTCAGGTACCAGAACGTAATAGAAACAATAGATGGCTTCATCATGCTCATGCTTGAAGACCAAGACCTGGATAACCTCTGGCCCCAGAGATGTATAGACAATCTGCCTCCTGCCTCGAAGGCTAAAAGAACTGTTCTCTGCATCCAAACGGATGAATCCGTGCACGAAGAGTTTGCAGTGGAAATAAAAGCAGAGATTGAAAAAGAAAACGCTTGGGCGAAAAACAAGTTGGATTATGTCAAAAAATTCACCAGTAAAAAAGGCAAATGCATTATCAAAATTAAGTTCAAAAGCACCGAGGTTGCTGAAAAAGCTACCAATTCAGGTCTCCTCGCATTCACCTATAGCATACCGTACCACCAAATACAACAGGAACAGTACCACCACACACGTACCTGCCTCAGGTGCTATGCCATTGAGGATCATGATAGTGTGAACTGCCCCAAACCCAAGGAATACAAGATCTGTTCCAAATGTACCTCTAGGGAACATACCTGGACCCAATGTAAAGCACCACTAAAATGCCTTTACTGTGATGGGTCTCACAGCACTATGTCCATGAACTGTCCCAAAAGAAAGGAAAAATCAAGGAAGCACAACAAATAGCCACAAAAACATCAGTATCACCATACAAGGCTGTGCTGCCGATAGGGACCCCGACTCCTGCAGTCACTGCACGGACATACAGAGATGTAGTGATGGTTGGGACCCCGACTCCTGCAGTCACTATGGCCCCTGCAGCCACTACATACTCTACAGTCTTGTTAAATGCCAGAGACAGATACCTCCATGATCGTGACATTCTAGCCAACATGATTGTCAAACACGCCCATGAGGAGGATGTTCGGCACACAGGCTGCTTTCAAACAATACTCGATAAATGATTATGCCACCACAATCTGCCCATCCAAAAACTGTTCAGGGCAACATCCTCAACCTCGGAGGAGACAACAGTAGTCTTTGGTGTGGATGCACAAGTACCCACACCAGAGATGATACCTGTCCCCCAGATTCCAACAATCACAGAGGAGACAACAGTAGCCTCTGGTGTGGATGCACAAGTACCCACACCAGAGATGATACCTGTCCCTCAGACTCCAACAATCACAGTGGAGACAACAGTAGTCGCTGGTGTGGATGCACAAGTACCCACACCAGAGATGATACTTGTCCCTCAGACTCAAACAATCACAGAGGAGACAACAGTAGCCTCTGGTGTGGATGCACAAGTACCCACACCAGAGATGATACTTGTCCCTCAGACTCAAACAATCACAGAGGAGACAACAGTAGCCTCTGGTGTGGATGCACAAGTACCCACACCAGAGATGATACTTGTCCCTCAGACTCAAACAATCACAGAGGAGACAACAGTAGTCTCTGGTGTGGATGCACAAGTACCCACACCAGAGATGATACTTGTCCCTCAGACTCCAACAATCACAGAGGAGACAACAGTAGTCTCTGGTGTGGATGCACAAGTACCCACACCAGAGATGATACTTGTCCCTCAGACTC
>NW_024744839.1:7829870-7851475 GCF_018991925.1 Homarus americanus | reverse complement strand
GAGGAGGTGGGGGCTGGATGAGAGGCAGGTTTATTTATTATTTATACCACCATAATTTCAAGCTGCCTTTTTAACTACGTTTTGTCTTACAGTTGTTTCTTCATGGTTACGAATTCATGGAACAGGTGCAGTGCCCTGGGTGCTTATTGCCGCTCAGGTCA
The DNA here is from genome assembly GCF_018991925.1 of Homarus americanus. Classification (NCBI taxonomy): domain Eukaryota; kingdom Metazoa; phylum Arthropoda; class Malacostraca; order Decapoda; family Nephropidae; genus Homarus; species Homarus americanus. The sequence goes on along the minus strand of NW_024744839.1, from coordinate 7,851,314 downwards.
CAATGATACTTTAAAGAATGGAATATATTAAGGATAAAAGTGAATTATGCAAGGATCAGCGTAAAGGGCCTTGGTCAGCTAGTTTTACTCAGCAACCATGTCACAATTTTGTTGTTATTCCGACAAAGAGATTATGGTAATATTTATTTATATTCCACCCATCCTTTGCTTAATAAATATTTGTGATAATATGCAATATTATATAATTATATACTTATGTTAAAAAAAGTGGAGTGAAAAAGTTATCAGTATTGTAAAATAGTATTCAGACTTAATCTGCCTGTAGGTGACTGTCCTAATTCTTCCAAGTTCCAGTGTTTAAACACCCCACCACAATATGCAAGCTTCATATATTTTGGAGTGTGCTTAGTTACCGTTAATATTGTGTGCTGAACATCATGAGCATTTCAATGATGGTAGCAATTGTAACTATAAAATTATATTGTGTTATAAGACAAAGCATTCCACGACGTGTCATACAGATCATTGTATACCACACAATTTATAATTTGTGGCTGTTAAGTTACTTTGTTGTGAATTTTCATGCGATATAGTTTAAGACATCATTAAGGACATGGATTTAAGATAACACTGTAGGCGAGTTAATATATATTAATTGTATTTACAAACAATACTAAAATCCAAACAATACACCAATACATACATCTTAGTATTTGGTCCAGCCACCCATTGCATTCAGGACTTCATCAAGGCGATTAGGGATGGAGTCGACCAGCTTCAGGCACACCCCTGGTTGTCGACGTATACTCTCCCACACGTCGTAAGCTTTGGCCTCTATTGCTGCACAGGTTCGCTGCTCCCCAATATCCCAATCACGTTTCATCATGGCCCAAATATGTTCAACCGGATTACTATCACATCCTAGGGTTGGCCAGTCGATGACCTCAATTTCATGGTGATCCTGGAGGTAGTCCTTCACTATGTTGCTGGTATGAATGGGACTGTTGTCATGAACCAGCCTGATAGTGTGGGGGGCTGGAACTGCCATAGCCCAGACTGTAGGAATTAGCACTTGCTCCAGGATGTCTACATACTGCTCACCAGTGAAACGGCCATTGATCTTGACCAGTTCACCTGGCCCATGTGCCCACATCAACTCACAGAATGACACTGACACCCTACCACTCACTGCGCGATGTTGAATGTGTTTCTCATGGTAGCGTGTGTTGGGGGGCTGCCAGCACTGCCTTGCTTCGGCTCCCACTGACCTGAACACCGTTTCATCGGTAAATATAATGGTTCTCCAGTATTCTTCTCTAAGTGGAAGGTGTTCCAATGCAAAGCCGAGTCGACACTCCTTGTGAATAGGTGTTACCCACCCTTTGTGAGCTGGAATATGGCAGTCGATCCCGGCTTCTAGAAGCCGGCGTCTCGTCGTCATGTGATGGCAGTTGAGGCCCAGATTTCTTGTATGCTCCACTGATGTTTGCATTGGATATGCTATTGCAGCTGCCACGATCATGGCGTCCATCCTTGCCGACGTTACTCGTGGCCTCCCGCTTCGAGGTTTCGTCTCCACTGAGCCCTCTTCCTCCCACCAGCGGATCCACCTTCTAATCGTCTTGGTGCTCCTCCCCACTTCGAGAGCAGTGTTCGGCACAGTTGCCCTAGCTCTCCACATTCCGATGATTTGGCCTCGCTCAGCAATCACTGCCGACGAATTTGCTCGTCCTGCAGGCATATCTGAAATGGCAGTGTAATAATATGTTGTGGTAACTGATGCAGGCTTTTATATACTAGAGTAAATTAATGGTATTAGTAACACCTAGGTTAAGTATTATTACTCTGACATAGCGTTTTGGTAAATCTTTTTGGATCAACTGCCCAAGAAACCCTTCCTATTTCATGTATTCATAGTGAACTTCATGTGGACTCCCCCCCCAAACCTCCACCACCACCCCTGCGACTGTAGAGTGAACATTCGCCGATAATCATCATCATCAAGATTTAGTTTAACCAGACCACTGACACCCATTTGAGTCTCTCCTAGGGCCGGCCAGAGGGTTAGTTAACATATATTTGTGTTTCTATAATTTATTGTTATATTGTTTGGAGGAGATTACAGTATTTCAAAAAGGTCAAAACTGGGGTCTCTGCTAAAATATCTTACATTGTAGGGTTAGTGAAGCACATTGTTCGATACCGATTATAAATAGGGCATTCAATGAGAATATGTTGGACTGTTATTTGTGTTCAGGAGTTGGAGCATATGGGTGGGGCTCCATTAGGGGAAGACAGGAGTTGGCCATGCGTCAATCGCGTATGCCCAATTGTTAGACGATTCAGAATAGTTTCGTGATGTCGAGAGGATTGTGTTGATGGTGACCAAGGATAAACTGATGATTTGATCATTTTTAGCTTGTGACTTGTTGGTTCATTTTCCCAGGACTTTTGCCAATCGTCAAATATTAATTGTTTATAGGTAGTTAGCCTCGCCGATAATCAAAATATGGTTTTCCACTGCTTTACATATTTCTTTGACAATTTTCAGCTATGACATACTTATCTTCTATAAATAATTCATTTAAAATTTATTTTTTTACAAAGAATATTCACTGGTTCCAGAATGTATCTAAACTTACGCCAGTGATGGTCAAATGTGGTCTTAAATAAGTTCATATTCGGTGCTATCACAACACTACCGGTAACTCTAAATACAAGGGGGAGGAGCCATGTCGTCGGTTCTGTGAGTGTTCATTACAGTAGTCCAATTCGTTGCCATGAGTAGAATAGGGGAATGCAGGGGAAGGTGATGTGATGGGATAGAATGTGCGATTGACGTTAGTCTTGGGGGAGGGATGAAGGGAAGAGGTGGGGGAGGGAGGAGTGGATTGGGGGGATGGTGGAGGGGGAGTGTGGGGAAAGAATAAGTAGTCGATTAGTGTTTAGGTGTGGTATCCCACGATGCTCAAATTGTGAGGTTTAATAGTTGGGTGGGTAGTGGGGGGGGGGGTTGGCTAGGCGCGGAGTTGGAACTCGTGAACGTATGATGTTGTTTAATGCAAGTTATGGAACATTACAGTATCTTCAAACGGGTTTTCACTCTATTAATAGGCCTTATGTAATCCACCAATAAGAATTACAACAGCACACAGTATGGCTGCAATTGGTAAGAAAAATAAAATATAACATGGCAAAATTTTTCCCTGCGTAATTTTTACAACCCACCTCACGCCTAAAGTAAACCAAAAAATTCTTATGTGTATAGAAGATTTTCAACTCAATATCACATATTCTTTCACCTCTACAAATATCTGCTGTCACTCATGGGACACCCTGCAATAGTATAAGGACGACATGGGCTATGCTGACAAATTAATGTGACTTACCTGTTGGTGACGACGATGGTAGGAATGAGACCTTGGCATGTTTCAGTGTTCGACATCACCTCCTTCCCCTGGTGTGGGTGGCTCCAACCTTGGTAACAACTTGTGTATTCTCCTTGACTACCATTACTGGTAGTCAAGGAGAATTAATTACTGGTGTGCCCATCAGTCTCACCGTCGTAGCCATGAACGGCAGAGATATGGTCGTTGTAGTTCTTTTATTTACCGGTTACACATCTCTCACCATGCTTAATAATATTAACTATCTTCATGACATTCTTATTGTTATCAGTGTTTGCGGAATTCATGATGGTATGCTCCACCTACACACAGCCTGTTACTAGACTAACCCCCACCACCTCTCTCCCACACACACACTACAGTGGGCGACATCTGTTGGCCGACCATAGCATTTCCCCCAGCTGTTTCGAAACTTCAGACTCAAGGCTATTCGAACCCTCACTGTGGATTGGTAGTGGACACGACTTTTGTGCACGATAGTACACACCTGACGAAAGACGCCTTCACGTCCTCCCACTGCAGTACCCTCTGGAGAACACACCATAGCTCGTCATTTGTTCTTCTGTGTTCATAAATAACAATCTGTAGACGTAGAGAACACACCAGCTTTCATCATCTGTTCTATGTTCATAAATAACATCTGGATGACCGTATAGAACACACCATAGCGCATCACGTGTTCTTCCATACATGTTCAAAAAATATACCTCCCGTAGACCTGACGTTGATGTTGACGAATTAATCAGTGCAGTTTGTTTCAGTGAGTCCGATTAGTAATTGAATCGTGGATGGACCAACCCCCTCGCCTTAATTCACTCTCCTTTGATCATTGTAATTGCATGTTGCCAAACCTAAAACCGGGATATCTTCAACCTTTTTTTATTAGTTATTTTATTTTCAGTCCAATTTATTTTCTACTCATTATCCACAGATGATGTTGTCCAAATTAACAGTCGGTCTTAGTTTGATGTGTTGACGAAAAATTTTCCTCTTTAATTTATCGTTTTTAGGTTTTTCATTCAGCTTGTCTCCTCCTCCTCCCTTACTGTACTGTGTTCTCTTCCCCGGCGGTGTCTGATGTTGTCGAGAGCGTTTTGGTTTAGGTTAGGTTAGGTTAGGTTAGGTTAGGTTAGGTTAGGTTAGGTTAGGTTAGGTCAGGTCAGGTCAGCGTTAAGTTACATTAAGTTAGCATGACGGTGGTTAATCTTCAGGTGAAATATGCTTGATAGGAGTTACAGGTGATAAATAAAAGATATATCATGAACCTTTAAATATCCAGAGAGACGTAGACAATAAGAACGATTAGCGGTTTGTGATGAGGTGATCCCTGGAGGCGGTGCGTTGTATTGTCTTAATCATCTGTGGTCCGACTCTCCCACCCTCCCACCCACCCACCCACCCACCTACCTTACCACAAACGTTCGATATCAGGTGATTTGTGGCACTGATTGTGTATTTACCTGTGATATGAGTTGTGGCAGACTTAGATCGACAGCTTTGTTTGTTGAGGGATATTGGTGCCAGCTCCACCTTTAACGTATTCTTATAATTATATTGTCTTCTTGTTCTGTCTATTTTTCACTTATCTTAACATTATCTGTTCGTTTACTTATGTATTAAGGAATATTTGCAATTTAACATATTCGTCATTTGTTAATATTTTTTTTAGTTGTAATATACAGTATGTTGGCAAGGTCTTCGTCTAAGAATGCATGATGTATCAGTTGTATAGTACTGTATATATTAGTACTGTATATATATTCTGAATTTCCTTTTATTATTACAATGCAGATGACTCAATAAACCTCGATGGCAGTTTAAAAACTTTCTCAGACTTGAGTGATATATCCGGGTAAATTAAGATGTGTACTCAACAGTCCTTGTGTCAAAGGGGCGTTTCTTAGCCCCCCCCCTCCCTCCATCCTCCAATATATGTACTCAGACACTTACGTGGTCTTTTTATCCCGAGTCGACAAGAACTCCTGCCCAGAACTGTAACCAGGTCAGTGTCATAGCAGGAAAAAATTCTCCTGGTTAATGATTCAGACCGCCTACAGCTATTAATCTCGACTACATATAACAGTGAGGCCACAAAGTTCCAATAACTACACGGTAAACAATACCACATAATGGACAACGTTTATGGCCCCAGGAACAATCTTTAGCTCTTGTATTTCAGCCAAGAGGTTGTTGACAAGTTCCTCCTCCCTATTACTCGACCATTGTGGCGAGTAACACATTAGTCAAGGTAAATGACTTGAGGAAATAATCAGAAACTGAACGATACTTTCAGGGAGGGAGCGGTTAGAGTTGGCTTTTAGGCTGCAGGCGAAGCTGGGGAACCTTGCTCAGGTCCTGATTAAGGTCCCTTTCAGGTCAGAAGGAGCACTACTGAGGGTGGTTGGCAGGTTGGTGTACCCACAGGGCAGGGCGGAGACGGGCAGTCCTCCGCTCATTAAAGGGGAGAGGTGCAGGATGGGGCACCGCCCACCTGGACACACACTCAGATGGGGCACTGGTGGTGGTAATGGTGGTGGTGATGGTAATGGTAATGGTGGTGGAGTCAGGAAGTGGTTGTGGTGGTGGTGGTGGAGTCAGGAAGTGGTTGTGATGGAGTCAGGAAGTAGGTTGTGGTGGTGGTGGTGGAGTCAGGAAGTGGAAGTGATTGTGGTGGTTGAGTCAGGAAGTGGAAGTGATTGTGGTGGTTGAGTCAGGAAGTGGAAGTGATTGTGGTGGTGGAGTCAGAATGTGGTGGTAGTGGAGTCAGGAGGTGGTGAACTGGTGATGGTGGTGGAGTTAGGAGGTGGTTGTGTTGTGGTGGTAGTAGTAGTAGTGGTAGAATCTGAAAGTGGTTGTGGTAGTTGTGGTGGTGAGATCACACAGTGGTTGCGGTGGTAGTGGTGGTGGTGGTGAAGTCAGGAGGTGGCTGTGTTGTGGTAGGAAGGGAGGGAAGTAGCGGCAGACTAGACTGGAGTTTTTAAGTAACACAAACATCGGTATGCAATGAATATTCTATGACACTATGGTACGATTAATTAATGTCCAGCTCCCTCTGTTTTCCATTTAATTACAGACAATGATGGCGTTGTGCGTTGAGGTATTGCTGGTAATGCCATGATAATTGTCTGAGTGATTAGCTTTATTGCTATCGTTGTGATTGTTGAGGTGATTGTAGGACTCGAGAGGGATTAGAAATTATTGTGATAGCGATGGTGATCATTGTTGTGATTGTGTGTGATGTCTGCTAGGTGTACGTGCGTGTGTGTGTCGGAATTGCTCCAGTACGAGTGCTGCCCTCTTGTGGTCTGCGTGCGAATGAGTTGTGAATGAGATAGTCTCATGCTTCATTGTACTATAGTGAATGAGACAGTTTCCATTCCTTATATGTATTGTAGTAGTTGACTTGCTTGTTAAATAATATACAGTAGCTATTCTGAATCCTGCCGTCACTTGTACAAGTCCCTCAACAAAGCAATTCTTCAAGTACGTGTTTACTTACCCCACCATGAGCGAAGAGAAACCAAACAGATTGTGATGATTGTGATGTGTTGTATGTTGTAATGGTCGTTAGTAATTGTGGGGTTGTGGCGTTGGAAGTTTTTGCAAGTGATAATGATGGTTGTAATAATGTGAGGAATGTGGTTATTGTTGTAGTGGTAGTTTTGGTGTTTTTATCATTGACGGGTCAAGGGGGAGTTGAGCTGGTCTCCATTTCATTTATACATTGGCATTGTTACCTTTCACAGTCAGAATACGTACTAATGAAAGGGGACATGAATATAATTGTAACTTGACTAAATGTGTTCTGTTTGTGATATTTACATTTAAACTGTGTCACTCTGCCTAAATCACGTAATGGGAAAACAGCGAGGAAAGATAAATTCGAATGGGAGATGAGTTGGGTTAAGTTAGGTTAGGTTAGGTTAGGTTAAGTTAGGTTAGGTTAAGTTAGGTTAGGTTAGGTTAGGACCAAGGTATATGTTACAGGCACCAAAACAGTTATTGGAACATCTAGTATCGGGGTAAAAAAACTTAGTATGACAAACTGACAAATATTGAAATATTAGCTATGAAAACAAGCGTAGATGAGAGAGAATGGTGGAGATGCGTGAAGAGAATGGTAAACTAAACGAAACGAAACGAAACAGTACGAGAATGAATATTGTTTTAGATCTCTTTGGGAAAATAAGAAAATAATTCACATTCCTCTTAGTGTAATAATTGCTTAGTAAAAATACGTGAAGGATTATTGATGAGCCTGACAACTAAAGAAGACGTGTAGTAGCGAGAAGGTTGTAAGTGGGAAGTTGTTTTAGAGAGGACAAGGAACTATAAAACTTTAATTAGGAGAAAGTTTAATTTCTTTAGTGTGAGATCATAAACATAACTACATTGACCACGTCTCATCTTGCATTACACGAGGGAGAAAGAAAGAAGTGAAGAGAGAGAGAGAGAGAGAGAGAGAGAGAGAGAGAGCACACAATGAAGCTGTTTAGGTTATGACTGAAGGAGGGGGGAGGGGGGGGGGAGACGGGGGCGCACAACAAGGGTACAGGAGGGCGGGAACGTGTAAGAGGTATAAGGATATAATGGAACATACCGCACACACAGAGACATAGAATAAGATAGAGGAACATAGAGGCTTTGATGCTAATGGAGTGTGAGTTTGTCGAGAGGATTATTTGGAATATGAGTTTCTCTGTTAGTGGTGTATTGGCGGATTAGTTAATTAGTGAGTTAGTAGTGTAAACAATATAGATGTTTTGTGGAGCGGGGTCAAGGTTGTGTTCTGTCGTCAGGATAATCGATACACCTAAATCTTGAAGCTGGTGAAAAAAGAAAACAAAACAATCCTTCGTTTTCTGTATGAGATAAAATAATAAGATTTAAATAAATTCTTGTCCTGGGATTTATGTTTGTGATGTTATGTTTTCAGATAAATGTAATGACTGTGCTGCATCGTGTAGCATTATTGGTGTTAGTGAGAGATAAATTGAAGTAAATTAAGATTAGAGTTGGTAATAATAAAGGGGAGGAGGGAGTGACCATGGAATTCCCTCCTCCCCACACAGTGGTAGAGGGGGAAGAGGGGTACCACAGGGGAAGAAACAGTACCACAATCACACACTCAGGCCACCATTTCAAATCTGAATCTTAACCTCTTCTTTTCGCCTTGCATACCCAACAGCTGTTCTTGGAGTGAACTGCCCTTGTGGTCTTTAAAACCTTCAACCAAGACAGTGGGGCAACTGATATCCAGCCCTTTCTTGCCGGCATACGGAACGTAGGACTGACAGCGCCAAACACTGTCCTAGGCTACGCACATAACTCGCGCCGATGTATCAGCTTCCTCCAAAGAAGCAATAATGACTGTCAAAGCGAAAATATTAATCCTGAAACCAGGGTCACCAGACAGGTCCACAAGCGGAAGCTGACAGAAATTGTTCACAAACACAATGTCAGGTACCAGAACGTAATAGAAACAATAGATGGCTTCATCATGTTATGGAAGACAAGACCTGGATAACCTGCGGCCCCAGAGATGTATAGAAAACTACCTCTGCCTCGAAGGCTAAAGAACTGTTCTCTGCATCAAACGGATGAATCCGTGCACGAAAGAGTTTGCGTGGAAATAAAAGCAGAGATTGAAAAAGAAAACGCTTGGGCGAAAAACAAGTTGGATTATGTCAAAAATTCACCAGTAAAAAAGGCAAATGCATTATCAAAATTAAGTTCAAAAGCACCGAGGTTGCTGAAAAGCTACCAATTCAGGTCTCCTCGCATTCACCTATAGCATACCGTACCACCAAATACAACAGGAACAGTATCACCACACACCTGCCTCAGGTGCTATGCCATTGAGGATCATGATAGTGTGTGCCCCAAACCCAAGGAATACAAGATCTGTTCCAAATGTAATCTAGGGGAACATACCTGGACCCAATGTAAAGCACCACTAAAATGCCTTTACTGTGATGGGTCTCACAGCACTATGTCCATGACTGTCCCAAAAGAAAGGAAAAATCAAGGAAGCACAACAAATAGCCACAAAAACATCAGTATCACCATACAAGGCTGTGCTGCTGCATAAGGGACCCCGACTCCTGCAGTCACTGCTGGACATACAGAGATGTAGTGATGGTTGGATTCCCGGCTCCTGCAGTCACTATGGCCCCTGCAGCCACTACATACTCTACAGTCTTGTTAAATGCCAGAGACAGATACCTCCATGATCGTGACATTCTAGCCAACATGATTGTCAACACGCCCATGAGGAGGATGTTCGGCACTGCTTTCAAACAATACTCGATAAATGATTATGCCACAATCTGCCCATCCAAAACTGTTCAGGGCAACATCCTCAACCTCAGGAGGAGACAAATAGTCTTTGGTGGATGCACCTAAGTACCACACCAATCTGGAGGAGACAACAGTAGCCTCTCTGGTGTGGATACCCTATCCCTCAGACTGTCAATCACAGATTCCAACAATCACAGTGGAGACAGCAGTAGTCTTTTGGATGCAGACAACAGTAGCTGTCCCCAGACTCAAAAATCACATGATAGTCTTTGGTGTGGATGTACCCACACCAGAGATGATACCACTCCCTCAGACTCAGAGGATAGTCTCTGGTGTGGATGCCCCCACACAGAGATGTCCAACCCTCAGACTCCAACAATCACAGTGGAGACAACAGTAGTCTTTGGTGTGGATGCAAAGGCCCACACCAGAGATGGCGGGCCTCTTGCCCTCAGGACTCAGAGATGATCTTGGTCCCCACACCAGACTCAAAAAAAATCACAGAGGAGACAACAGTAGTCTTTGGTGTGGATGCACAAGTACCCACACCAGAGATGATACTGTCCCTCAGACCAAACAATCACAGAGGAGACAACAGTAGTCTCTGGTGTGGATGCACAAGTACCCACACCAGAGATGATACCTGTCCTCAGACTCCAACAATCACAGTGGTGACAACAGTAGTCTTTGGTGGATGCACAAGTACCCACCAGAGATGATACTTGTCCCCCAGACTCAAAAATCACAGAGGAGACACAGTAGTCTTTGGTGTGGATGCACAAGTACCCACACCAGAGATGATACCTGTCCCTCAGACTCAAACAATCACAGGGAGACAACAGTAGTCTCTGGTGTGGATGCACAAGTACCCACACCAGAGATGATACTTGTCCCTCAGACTCAACAATCACAGTGGAGACAACAGTAGTCTTTGGTGTGGATGCACAAGTACCCACACCAGAGATGATACTTGTCCCCCAGACTCAAAAAATCACAGAGGAGACAACAGTAGTCTTTGGTGTGGATGCACAAGTACCCACACCAGAGATGATACCTGTCCCTCAGACTCAAACAATCACAGAGGAGACAACAGTAGTCTTTGGTGTGGATGCACAAGTACCCACACCAGAGATGATACTTGTCCCCCAGACTCAAAAAATCACAGAGGAGACAACAGTAGTCTTTGGTGTGGATGCACAAGTACCCACACCAGAGATGATACTTGTCCCCCAGACTCAAACAATCACAGTGGAGACAACAGTAGTCTCTGGTGTGGATGCACAAGTACCCACACCAGAGATGATACTTGTCCCTCAGACTCAAACAATCACAGAGGAGACAACAGTAGTCTCTGGTGTGGATGCACAAGTACCCACACCAGAGATGATACCTGTCCCTCAGACTCAAACAATCACAGTGGAGACAACAGTAGTCTCTGGTGTGGATGCACAAGTACCCACACCAGAGATGATACCTGTCCCTCAGACTCAAACAATCACAGAGGAGACAACAGTAGCCTCTGGTGTGGATGCACAAGTACCCACACCAGAGATGATACCTGTCCCTCAGACTCAAACAATCACAGTGGAGACAACAGTAGTCTTTGGTGTGGATGCACAAGTACCCACACCAGAGATGATACCTGTCCCTCAGACTCAAACAATCACAGAGGAGACAACAGTAGTCTCACAGAGGAGACAACAGTAGTCTTGGTGGATGCACAAGTACCCACACAGAGATGATAAATGTCCCTCAGACTCAAACAATCACAGTGGAGACAACAGTAGTCTGGTGTGGATGCAAAGCACCCACACCAGAGATGATGCACTCCCTCAGACTCAAACAAATCACAGAGGAGACAACAGTAGTCTCTGGTGTGGATGCACAAGTACCCACACCAGAGATGATACCTGTCCCTCAGACTCAAACAATCACAGTGGAGACAACAGTAGTCTCTGGTGTGGATGCACAAGTACCCACACCAGAGATGATACCTGTCCCTCAGACTCAAACAATCACAGTGGAGACAACAGTAGCCTCTGGTGTGGATGCACAAGTACCCACACCAGAGATGATACCTGTCCCTCAGACTCCAACAATCACAGAGGAGACAACAGTAGCCTCTGGTGTGGATGCACAAGTACCCACACCAGAGATGATACCTGTCCCTCAGACTCCAACAATCACAGAGGAGACAACAGTAGTCTCTGGTGTGGATGCACAAGTACCCACACCAGAGATGATACTGTCCCTCAGACTCCAGCAATCACAGAGGAGACAACAGTAGTCTCTGAATTGTGGATACAAGTACCCACACCAGGGCTGATACCTGTCCCTCAGACTCAACAATCACAGAGGAGACAACAGTAGCCTCTGGTGTGGATGCACAAGTACCCACACCAGAGATGATACCTGTCCCTCAGACTCCAACAATCACAGAGGAGACAACAGTAGTCTCTGGTGTGGATGCACAAGTACCCACACCAGAGATGATACCTGTCCCTCAGACTCCAACAATCACAGAGGAGACAACAGTAGTCTCTGGTGTGGATGCACAAGTACCCACACCAGAGATGATACCTGTCCCTCAGACTCCAACAATCACAGAGGAGACAACAGTAGTCTCTGGTGTGGATGCACAAGTACCCACACCAGAGATGATACCTGTCCCTCAGACTCAAACAATCACAGTGGAGACAACAGTAGCCTCTGGTGTGGATGCACAAGTACCCACACCAGAGATGATACCTGTCCCTCAGACTCAAACAATCACAGAGGAGACAACAGTAGTCTCTGGTGTGGATGCACAAGTACCCACACCAGAGATGATACCTGTCCCTCAGACTCAAACAATCACAGAGGAGACAACAGTAGTCTCATGTGTGGATGCACAAGAACCCACACCAGAGATGATACCTGTCCCTCAGACTCAAACAATCACAGTGGAGACAACAGTAGCCTCTGGTGTGGATGCACAAGTACCCACACCAGAGATGATACCTGTCCCTCAGACTCAAACAATCACAGTGGAGACAACAGTAGCCTCTGGTGTGGATGCACAAGTACCCACACCAGAGATGATACTTGTCCCTCAGACTCCAACAATCACAGAGGAGACAACAGTAGTCTCTGGTGTGGATGCACAAGTACCCACACCAGAGATGATACTTGTCCCTCAGACTCAAACAATCACAGAGGAGACAACAGTAGTCTCTGGTGTGGATGCACAAGTACCCACACCAGAGATGATACTTGTCCCTCAGACTCCAACAATCACAGAGGAGACAACAGTAGTCTCTGGTGTGGATGCACAAGTACCCCACACCAGAGATGATACTTGTCCCTCAGACTCCAACAATCACAGAGGAGACAACAGTAGTCTCTGGTGTGGATGCACAAGTACCCACACCAGAGATGATACTTGTCCCTCAGACTCAAACAATCACAGAGGAGACAACAGTAGTCTCTGGTGTGGATGCACAAGTACCCACACCAGAGATGATACTTGTCCCTCAGACTCCAACAATCACAGAGGAGACAACAGTAGTCTCTGGTGTGGATGCACAAGTACCCACACCAGAGATGATACCTGTCCCTCAGACTCCAACAATCACAGAGGAGACAACAGTAGTCTCTGGTGTGGATGCACAAGTACCCACACCAGAGATGATCCCTGTCCCTCAGACTCAAACAATCACAGAGGAGACAACAGTAGTCGCTGGTGTGGATGCACAAGTACCCACACCAGAGATGATACCTGTCCCTCAGACTCAAACAATCACAGTGGAGACAACAGTAGTCTCTGGTGTGGATGCACAAGTACCCACACCAGAGATGATACCTGTCCCTCAGACTCAAACAATCACAGAGGAGACAACAGTAGTCGCTGGTGTGGATGCACAAGTACCCACACCAGAGATGATACTTGTCCCTCAGACTCAAACAATCACAGAGGAGACAACAGTAGTCTCTGGTGTGGATGCACAAGTACCCACACCAGAGATGATACTTGTCCCTCAGACTCAAACAATCACAGAGGAGACAACAGTAGTCTCTGGTGTGGATGCACAAGAACCCACACCAGAGATGATACCTGTCCCTCAGACTCCAACAATCACAGAGGAGACAACAGTAGCCTCTGGTGTGGATGCACAAGTACCCACACCAGAGATGATACCTGTCCCTCAGACTCCAAGCGCTCTATCAGGTAAAGACCTGAAACTATGCATCTACATACCAGACTACATCAACGAGGACTGTTCACGCGATGAAGTCGCTAAAGGAGTAATTGATCACAAGAAGAAATGGAAGTTCTACCACTCCACTTCCGAGGCAAACATCGACGAGGCCATTAAAGAAACCGCACTCAGCCTTCCCCTGAAATCATATGGGAGGATCTCAAAGTGGACAGCCCATTATCCGATCCAATCACCTCGGAAGAACTCAACACAGCCATCTCCAATACCAAAAATAAAGCTCCTGGCTATACAGGCATCACCAAGGAGATCCTCAGCCACATAAACAACCCGGCCATGGAGAGACTGAGATCCACAATGAACGCTTGCCTGGACTCGGGCTACTTCCCAACTAAATTCAAAGAGGCCACTATTACCCTTACACCAAAACAAGGAAAGAACCCTGCCGTCCCACTAAACTACAGACCGATCCCCCTCCTCGAAGTACCTGGAAAAATACTAGAAAAAATCATCAATAACCGTCTGAGAAATCACCTGGAAACAACCAACAGAGTCAACTGCAGACATTCCACCACAACAGCGATAGCCCTGGCACGTGAAAACATAGCCAGAGCCGCAGCGAGTGGTAGACAATGTAATCTAATTCTCCGGGATGTAACGAAGGCATTTGACAAAGTCTGACATGACGGTCTAAAATATAAGATCCTCCAACTCTGACTTCCCGCCAACATTGAAAAGCTGCTTTGCAACGTTTTTGACTGCAGAAATGCCAGACTGAGGGTAGGACAACACACAGGAGAGACCTTCCCACTCATGAGCCGAGTCCCTCAGGGCAGCGTCCTCTCTCCCACCCTATATATTATCTACACAAGTGATACTCCGCCTCCCACTGGAATAGGTAACGAAGATATTATATATGCAGAAGACATCACTCAAATAACAACACATCAAGGAAAATCGCGAGCGTTACAGGTCGACAACACCAGGCGGGAATTAGAAATGGTAAATAATTACGAAAAACAATGAAAATCCAAACCAGTCTCCCGAAATTCACAGTGATACCCTTATGCAGAAGGAAAACCCATCCATTAGCTACCAATAATGCCCAGATAGAATACAAAAGAAAAGGCACCCTCCTGGGCCTGCATATATCCACGATAGGTTACTCCCACCATGTCCACACCAGGAAGGAAAAGGCAAGAAGAGAGCTGAGAAAACTATGCCGCTTTAAAGTGCTTTCTGAGAAAATAAAACTCCCCCTGGTGACATCATTTATCTCACCGATAAGGGAGTAGGTAGTAGGCAGCTACCGAATAGGGAGGTACTACCGCCTGGGAAGATATTGGCAGCATAATGTGTTGTCTAATGGTAGACCCTGTTGCCATATGGCATCACGAAAATTGTGACCAAATCCCAGGTTGCTGATCTGACTTTCTGCCTCATTTACACACAATTGTAGGGTCTCAATTGTTTCTATTACATGACAAAACAACATACATATATAGCGTTTCTCACTGTTGATTTTTTTCATTCTTGCATTTCTTTGTATTTATTATTATCACAGTGTTATTATTATTATTACCATTAATATTATTATTTTACTTTTTATTATAAATTTTATTTACTATGAATTATTATTATTATTAAATTTTCGCCCTCCGGGCCTTGATGTGGGTCAGTGACCTGTGCCCAGGTGGGCTAATCCCCGTAAAAAAAAAAAAAAAACTTGCCCAGCAGTACCGCTTCACACTATGAGCACCACTCAAATATTAAAATTATCGGTGGTCCAAAATGAAGCCCAGGGATTCGTCACAGGTGAAAGATACTCCTTGACCAGAACCGCAGCCGAGATACATAGAGACCTGAGAATAAAACCCATCAACCAGCAGCTGCACACCCTGGCCAGCAGAGTCTGGCAAAAGATAGAACGATCAGAGCAAGAACTCCTTCAAAGACTCCCACCAGATAACGACAACAACCATACATGGTTCCCAAAAAGTTACCAAATCTCAAAAGGTCCATTACCACCCCCGATCTATCCGGCCAGGCAATAAACAACCTCCCTAGACCAGCATCCGCCAGTAGGGTCGGCGGAATATTGAAAAAAGTCCCTCAAAACACCCATATGGGATAGGGAAGGCTGTCTAGTGCCTGTGTCGACAGACAATAACTAACCCATGACACAACCCTAACACACCATTAGCTTAGTTAGGCGGTCAGCCCGCCTTCTTGTTACCTCCTCCTAAATTTCTTCAATTTCCGAACTATAACTTCCTTCCCCAACCTCTAATCTTTTTTCACCCCACCTTTCTCTAAAAAAAAAAAAAATTACGCTCAGGTTAGGACGCACCGAGAGGGAGGATATAAGAGGGCGGGGAATGTGAGCTGCTGTAAAGAAGTTATTGAGGCTGGTGACACAGTTGGCCCAGGAGAACTCAACGCATATATTGTTTGGCGCTGATTGTTGTGGTGATGGTGGTATTTGTTATGGACGATGGTGGTTGTTGTGGTTAACTGGATCTACTTGTAAGTTGTTGGGTGATGGTGGGTACTGAAAGGATTTTTAGCCCTTTTAAAGTAATGATCAGCAAACAATGAAGGGTACCCAAATTTTTGTGCAATGGAATGAATGTGTTTCAGTTCTTCATCAATAAATTCAGCATCACAAATACGCAAACATCTCAAAAACATAGCAGAAAAAACTGACGTATATTTATATATATATATATATATGTAACCGGTCGGAATTACTGGACTTTAATTTCTCACTAGACTTGGGGTTTATTAAAGATTATTAGATGGTAATTGCAGTGGAAGCGCCCCTTTGAGAGAAATCCCGAACCAGCACAAGAACACTTAAATTTACTAAACAAAATGAATTATCCGTGACCCGTGGAAGGATAGCGTCTGTGACTGGGATGAATGAGACACACTGTAAAATTTAGACACTTATATTCCCTCCAACACTACAGACACAATCAAATAATGGTACACCAATATGCCCACCTCTTAACCTGAACTTAAAACACTACTCTGGGGAATAAAAGTTATACATGATATTGAAAATATTAGAAATTCAGACAATGCCTCATTAGACAACAATAAATTTAAAGTATTAAGAAATGTTGCTTGCACACATGAAACAGGCCTTAAGGGCTTTCAACAAAATAATATCAATCACTGAGAAGATTTTATAAAAAAATAGGAAATCAATAACTCTACAATGAATAGACCTTAAGGGCACTCAACAAAATGATATCCAGCACTGAGAAAATGGTATAAAAATAGAACTTATTAACTCCACCCTGAGTAGGCCTTCAGGGCACTCAGCAAAATTATATTACCCCAACAGATACACACCTCCTAACCTAACTTAAACACTACTCTGGGGAACAAGGGTTATACCTGAGATTGAAATTATAAGGAAATATTAAATGCATACAGCATACATTAGTAACTGAAAAAATTTAGTACACACAAAAATATTATCACTATTAATAAGAAGTTACTGAGTCCACCGTTGAAGCTTTTGCTTGCCGTTAGTAAAAGGTTTTCACTAAGCTGCTTGAAGATTTGTGGTATTGTGAGCCGAGGTAGAGGAGAGTTGATGACCCCAAACGATCGTCACGTCGTTAGTTGGGCACCTAGACAGCTGGGTTCACTCCAACTCTCCCCATACTCAACAGGTGGCTCAAACCCAGGTCAGTGGACGGTCATACAGCTCGCTTCACCACTCGTGTCTCATACCGCCAGTGGACGTTATCATACAGAGTGGGGTCTACAGAACCCTGAAAAACCCGGGCTGTTAGCTATTGTCTCACATCACCGTTTGTTCCTACTGCCCTATCAGGCTTTGTCTGAGATTGAATAAAACTTACTTGTTAATATTGATGTTAAATAAACGAAGGAACCAGGTCACGCGATCCGTCTCTCCTGGGTACAGCACAGAGTTGGTCCATGATCTCTCTAACAGCTCCCCAACCACGCTTGCTCACTGTTTCACGCTTTCCAGGAGTGACTTATTTACCAGACGATTAAACTTAATTAGGACGTACGCAACATTTTCAGACTGGGAAACGATCTTTAATTATTTTCAATTTAATAACTGATATTTAATTTCATGATTCGCGTCCCTATTAACTCGGTAAATTACATTTAATATCGTATAGGCCTAGTTCCACAACCTCTTGCTACTTGCGGGGAGCGCGGTCTTCCCTCAGCCGACCTTGAACTCAGCATCGCCAATGGCGCGGCGTTTGAAATTACACTGAAATTTCTGAATATTACATATATATATATATATATATATATATATATATATATATATATATATATATATATATATATATATATATATATATATTTCAGGGGTAGCAATTCACCATTTTTTCATAGTCGCCAGCAGGACTAGTAGATTTCAAAATTTACTAGTCCTTATAAATTTTTACTAGCTCTTAAACAATTTGTCAAGAAACATTAAACATTGGCAATTACCGGGTTTATGCAAAGTTCTATTTACTGTGTGACATTTATTTACTAGTAGAAACCATGTTAAATCATAAACCAACACTGGAATAGTCACATATTAACTAAATTAATTGCATGGAGTACATTCCATTGTGTTGAAGCTATTTGGAACGTACCAATATATCAAAATTATTTCATAATCCAAATGTAAACCATATTCATCCACTTATTTTGAATAAAAGAAAATACAAATTCTCATATTGTATAACTAACAAGTGAACCTCTGTGTTTAAGTTTGTGAACTGCACTTTAAATCCTCTGATTATTATCAACGGCCATCAAGTTATTTCGATGCAACACATTGGACGAACTATAACATACAAATTGGATCGACTTCGACTGAAACTGGTGTAGTTCCACCAGTGCTTCCCAATTGGATAATAATAATATATAATTTATGCAAAAGAAATAATGATAACGTTAGAGAAAAAAATAAAAATGTGCGAAAGCTTTTAACCTTGACCTAATTCTAATATTATATCTTTATAATTCACTTTGTTCTATAATACAATAGTTAATTACTATTTGATTTTGAATGTATGTGTGAATTGGTTGTCAAGTTTCGTACGCGTTATTATTTTTCGATATTTTGTTTGTATCGGTGATAATCTGAATATGTACTTGAAATTGTTTTTTGATAATAAATGGTGAGATTGTTGATGGAGAGGCAGTTTTCATCACATGTCAATTGTTTTTATTCTTGCCTATTATACATTCAGGTGTTAAATTTCGCTGTCATTGCTTTTATATATTATGTATAGAAATGAATTCCTCAATAATAATTGTATATCTACATAATTAGACTGCGTTTATTCATCACAATGCACGGTGTGTCCACACACCGACATGAATAGCGGTAGTGTCTGTGTGTGACGTCATACAATCCCTGAACCGGCCTGGTGTTCTAGGTGGCATTACACCAACTCATTTGTCCAGTTTTATCACACTACATTATATCATTGAGTGTATATATTTTATTTTCATTTTCATATAAAGTATTATATACAGAAAATGGGTATCCCTTCCGCTTGCAATACCGGTGATACAGTTAAGATAACTAGCATTTATAGTGTATTCTCTATATGAAGTTCTTATACACATTGAGTGTGTCTTACCACTTTCATCGGCCCACTCGCCCATCAGGCGATCCCAGACCAGCCAAACAGTAAAATCTTGTCGCCCTTATGATATTTTCGTCGCCTCGGGCTACCGGGCGTATGTGAATTTATATATATATATATATATATATATATATATATATATATATATATATATATATATATATCTCTCTCTCTCTCTCTCTCTCTCTCTATATATATATATATATATATATATATATATATATATATATATATATATATATATATATATATATATATATATATATATATATATATATATATATATTGCGGGTGACTTTACCTGAAAACAGACCTTTATAAAGTGTCCATGTGTTAAAAAATAAGTTGCTTTTGAACATTAAAATCCTGTGCAGAAAATCAGGTGAAATCTCCCCTAAAACACCTGAATTTTTTGGTGTTAGTTCTGGGGTTCAAAGTTTGCATCGTACTGAGGTTTAGGCTCTGAGACGTCGTAACAAGTTCCCCCAAAACAGGATCGTGCTAACTCTGAGTCCCTGTTGTGGTCCCTTAAATATGTTGTATGTAACACCAGTTTAATGAAGAGAATAACTTCCTGATGGCCTAGTGAAGCTCCACTCCACCCGTTAAGGAATACGCGATTATTTTAGTTTGTCGAAAATATGACACAAATATAGGATGGAAATGGCGTCAAAGTTGGCTTGAGACTTTACCGCAACAACCCGTGAAGAAAAGAAAACACACGGCTCTTTGAGACATCGGGGCATATATGTGTGTAAATTGAGGCACTTGTCATGCATAGCTTGCAGCAAGAATAAAAGATATTGGTTAAAGATTGGCTATACTCTAGCTAGGTCGCCTGAACTGAAGGTCAGGACGTGGGGTGTGACCAAGGCCAAGAGGAAGGTCAGGATGTGGAGGGGGTGTGACCAAGGCCGAGAGGAAGGTCAGGACGTTGGGGGTGTGACCAAGGCCGAGAGGAAGGTCAGGACGTTGGGGGTGTGACCAAGGCCAAGAGGAAGGTCAGGACGTGGAGGGGGTGTGACCAAGGCCGAGAGGAAGGTCAGGACGTTGGGGGTGTGACCAAGGCCGAGAGGAAGGTCAGGACGTTGGGGGTGTGACCAAGGCCAAGAGGAAGGTCAGGACGTGGAGGGGGTGTGTCCAAGGCCAAGAGGAAGGTCGGGACGTTTGATGTGACCAAGGCCAAGAGGAAGGTCAGGACGAGGGGTGTGACTAAGGCCAAGAGGAAGGTCAGGACGTGGGGTGTAACCAAGGCCAAGAGGAAGGTCAGGACGTGGGTGTGACTAAGGTCAAGAGGAAGGTCAGGACGTGGGGTGTGATCAAGGCCAAGGATGACACACTCACCATATCCTCCACTCCCCAAACAGACACTCCTCCTCCTCCTCCTCCACAACAGCGACATCAACATAATCAGTGTTGTTATGGCAGAGTGGGGCAGCCTGGCAGGGAGGAGGAGACAGGTCATATCTACAGTGGCCCTAAACTTTACCCGTGTGGAGGACTTGGGTGAGTCTCCAGGGTCCGCTCGTGCTTGTTTGTTCACACCTCGGTAAGGACCAGCCAGCCTGACTCACAAGTTTGGCCCTCAAGGTCCACCCAAAGTTTACTTCTGTATTTATTAAGATATTTTTTCTTGGTTTGGACTCGGCTTCACACAGATTCCTATTTGTAGTACTTTTTTTATATACGTAATTTTGATTTCAAATGTGATCATTTTGTACCAGTCGACCGTCGCTCTTCCTGGTTCATAAAGTTATAATAGAATACTATGATCTCTGATCCTATATCGTAATTTGGTCTATTTATATTGTCTTACTTCCAGTTAGTGTGAACAATAGGCAGAAATTTTTTAGTATCTCGTCTGTGAGTTGCCGCTTATGGTGTTTGTGAGAAACTTTACCGCGTTGCGTTCTCCGCGCCAGACTTTTATAC
>NW_024744839.1:7740571-7829770 GCF_018991925.1 Homarus americanus | reverse complement strand
CAACAATCACAGGGAACCTTGTGTGGTCTTTGTGGCTGGATAAAGTACCACACCCACAGGAGATGACCTATCAGACTCAAACCAATCACAGAGGAGATAGCAGTAGTCTCTTGGTTATTTGGATGCTTTTAATGCCCACTAAGGAGATGATACTATATCCTCAGACTCAACAAATCTGATGGAACAGTAGTCTTTGCGGTGTGGACACAAGTACCCACACCAGAGATGATACTTGTCCCCCAGAACTCAAAAATCAGAAGAGACAACATTCTTTGGTGTGGATGCGCAGCTTCCACACCTGTCCCTCAGACTCTGGCTAATCACAGAGCAGCATTCTTTGAATTTTACAGAATGCCCACACCAGGATGATACTTGTCCCCAGACTCCATCCACCAGAGGGGGTAACAGTAGTCTTTGGTGTGGATCACAAGTACCCACAGGATGATGCTTGTCCCCAGACTCAAACAATCACCAGGTGGAACAGCAGTAGTCCTACTGGTGGCCTGGATGCACAATGCCCACACCTGAGATGATGCTATCCCTCAGACTCCAAGCAATCACAGAGGAGACAATGGTCTCTGGGTGTGGATGCACACAAGTACCACACACCAGAGGGTATTTTTCTCCTCAGACTCAAACCAATCTACAGTGGAGACAACAGTGGCCTACAGGTGTGGATGCTGAAATGCCCACAGAGATGATGCCTGTCACCTAGACTCCTGACAATCCCAGGAGAGGAGGCAAGCAAGTAGTCTGGTGGCCTGGATGCTGTGATGCCACACACCAGGGAGATGATCTGTCCTCGAACTCAGGCTCATCACAGTGGGAACAACAGCAGTGGCCTCTGGTGTGGATTGCAATACCCACACCAGAGATAGCATTTACTGATTCAGTGTCCCCAGAAAGGGGGAATGACATTACAGACATGGATACCCCAGGGGTGATGCCTCAATCCTCAGGGCCTCCAGGCTCAATCTGGAACAACAGTAGTCACAGGGATGCACAAGTACCCACCAGAGATGGCCCTGTCTCAGACAAACAATGCACAGAGGCAACAGTAGCCTGGTGTGGATACAGCCACCCACACCAGGGAATGATACCTGTCTCAGACTCAAACAATCACAGAATGGAACAACAGTAGTCTTTGGGTGTGGATACTGAAAGTACCCACACCAAAAGTGATACCTGTCTCAGGCTCATGGCATCACAGAGAACAACAGTAGTCTCTGAATTACAGCTGGATGCACAAAGTACCCCACACCAGGAATGATACTATCCTCAGGGCTCTAACAATCACTGGAGGAACAACAGTGACCTCTGGTGTGAGATCCTGGCCACACACAGAGATGATACCTGTCCCTCAGACTCAAACAATCACAGTGGAACAACAATATTGGATGTTTTTGGGTCCTTTGGATGCACGAAATGCCCACACTGAGACTGTTACCTGTCCCTCAGACTCAAGCAATCACAGAGAACTGATAGTCTCGAACTGTGGATTCTTTTAAAATGCCACACAGAGATGATACCTGTCCTCAGACTCAGAAATACACAGTGGAGACAACAGTATGGTCTCTGGGTGTTGGATGCACAAAATACCCACACCAGAGATGATACCTGTCCTCAGACTCATCAATCTGGTGGAATTAGCAATAACCTCTGTGTGGATGCACAAGTACCCACAGAGATGATCTGTCTCAGACTCAACTTAATCTGGAGAATTGTGTGCTGCTCTGGTGTGGTACTGATACCCCACACAGGGAATGATACTGTCCCTCAGACTCCCAACAATCTGAGGGGCAACAGTGTCTCTGGTGTGGATGCATGAAATACCCACACCAGGATGATACCTCATCCCTCAGACTTAACATCACAGGAGACGGCTTGATGGCATTCTAGGTGTGGATGCACAAATGCCACACCCAGAGATGATACTGTCCTCAGACTCAACAGCTCACGGGGAGAACAGCAGTAACCTCTGGTGTGGAGCCCACAAGTACCCACAGAGATAGTACCTGGAGCTCAATAACAATCACAGAGAGGAGACAACAGTAGTCTCTGGGTGGCTGGATACTAGTACCCACAGAGATGATACCATCCCTCAGACTCCAACATCACAGAGAGCAACCTGATGAACTTGATTGACAAGGATGCTGGTACATATCCCTCAGACTCCAACAATCACAAGAGGAACTGCTGTTGAAATCACACCAGGATGATACCTATCCCTCAGACTCAAACAATCACAGTGGAGACAACAAGTAGCCTCTGGTGTGGATGCACAATGCCACCCTGGGAGATGATACACCTGTCCTCAATGACTCAGAAAACAATCACAGAGAGAACAACAGTAGTCTGGTGTGGATGCACAAATCCACACACAGGGGCGGAAACACCTATTCCTCAAGACTCAAACAATCACAGGAACACTGACTGAGTCTCATGTGTGGATGCACAGAGCACACCAGGGGCTGACCCTTGCATCAGACTCAAACACAATCTGATGGGAGACCAACCTGTTGGCCTCTTAAGGTGTGGATGCTGAAACCCCACACAGAGATGATACCTGTCCTCAGACTCAAACAATCACAGTGGGAACCAGCAATGTTAACTCAGGTGTGGGTCACCTGTGATGCCACCAGAGATGATGCTTGTCCTCAGACTTCCAACAATCACAGAGGAATGGCAGTGACTGAGGTCTCTGGTGTGGATCACAAGTACCACAGAAGATGAGTATGTCCTGAATCAAACAATCACAGGAGGAGACAGCAGTAGTCTCTGGTGTGGATGCTGTGATACCCCTTGAGAGATGATGTATCCCTCAGACTCCAACAATCTGGGAGAGACAACAGCGTAGTCTCTGGTCATGCGGATGCTGATACCACAGGGAATGATGCTGTCCCTCGGGCACCAGCACTGTCACGGGGAGACCAGCAGTGGTCTCTTGGTGGTGGATGCACAAAGTGCCACACAGAGACGGTACTTCTCCCCAGAATAAAACAATACAGAGGAGACTAACCAAGTAGTGCGTTGTGAATTGCAAGGCCACCACCAGAGATGATACTTATCCTCGAAGACTCCTTTAATCACAGAGACGGCAGTGGTCTGGTGTGGATACTGAAAGTACCCACTGGGAATGATACTTGTCCTCAGGCTCAAACAATCTACAGAGGAGACAGCAGTAGTCTTTGCAGTGTGGATTCTTTAAGTGCCACACTGAGATGATCTTAATCCTCAGACTCAAGCACCTATTCAGGAGACAACAGTAAGTCCTTTGGTGTGGATGCCTGATACCCCACTGAGGATATTTCTCCCTCAGGCTCAAACAATCACAGGGAGACAATGTGATACTACGGGTGGTATGGATACACGAAGTACCCACACCAGAATACATATCCTCAGACTCAAACAATCACGATGCAGAACCTTAAGTAGTCTCTCTGGTGGCGGATACAAAATGCCACACAGAAGTGTGATACTTGTCCTCAGACTCAAACAATGCAGAGAGACAACTGGCTGGCCTCTGGTGGCTGGATCTTACAAAGTACCCACACCAGGATACTATCCTCAGGCTCAAACAATCTGATGGGGCTGTAGTGGTCTCTGTGACGGCGGATCACAAAATGCCACACCACCAGAGATGATACTTGTCCCTCAGACTCAAACAATCACAGAGGAGACAACAGTAGTCTCTGGTGTGGATGCACAAGTACCCACACCAGAGATGATACTTGTCCCTCAGACTCCAACAATCACAGAGGAGACAACAGTAGTCTCTGGTGTGGATGCACAAGTACCCCACACCAGAGATGATACTTGTCCCTCAGACTCCAACAATCACAGAGGAGACAACAGTAGTCTCTGGTGTGGATGCACAAGTACCCACACCAGAGATGATACTTGTCCCTCAGACTCAAACAATCACAGAGGAGACAACAGTAGTCTCTGGTGTGGATGCACAAGTACCCACACCAGAGATGATACTTGTCCCTCAGACTCCAACAATCACAGAGGAGACAACAGTAGTCTCTGGTGTGGATGCACAAGTACCCACACCAGAGATGATACCTGTCCCTCAGACTCCAACAATCACAGAGGAGACAACAGTAGTCTCTGGTGTGGATGCACAAGTACCCACACCAGAGATGATCCCTGTCCCTCAGACTCAAACAATCACAGAGGAGACAACAGTAGTCGCTGGTGTGGATGCACAAGTACCCACACCAGAGATGATACCTGTCCCTCAGACTCAAACAATCACAGTGGAGACAACAGTAGTCTCTGGTGTGGATGCACAAGTACCCACACCAGAGATGATACCTGTCCCTCAGACTCAAACAATCACAGAGGAGACAACAGTAGTCGCTGGTGTGGATGCACAAGTACCCACACCAGAGATGATACTTGTCCCTCAGACTCAAACAATCACAGAGGAGACAACAGTAGTCTCTGGTGTGGATGCACAAGTACCCACACCAGAGATGATACTTGTCCCTCAGACTCAAACAATCACAGAGGAGACAACAGTAGTCTCTGGTGTGGATGCACAAGAACCCACACCAGAGATGATACCTGTCCCTCAGACTCCAACAATCACAGAGGAGACAACAGTAGCCTCTGGTGTGGATGCACAAGTACCCACACCAGAGATGATACCTGTCCCTCAGACTCCAAGCGCTCTATCAGGTAAAGACCTGAAACTATGCATCTACATACCAGACTACATCAACGAGGACTGTTCACGCGATGAAGTCGCTAAAGGAGTAATTGATCACAAGAAGAAATGGAAGTTCTACCACTCCACTTCCGAGGCAAACATCGACGAGGCCATTAAAGAAACCGCACTCAGCCTTCCCCTGAAATCATATGGGAGGATCTGAGAGCGGACAGCCCATTGTCCAAACCAATCACCTCGGAAGAACTCAACAGAGCCATCTCCAATACCAAAAATAAAGCCCCTGGTTATTCAGGCATCACCAAAGAGATCCTCAGCCACACAGACAACCCGGCCATGGAGAGACTGAGAACCACAATGAACGCTTGCCTGGCCTCGGGCTACTTCCCAACTAAATTCAAAGAGGCCATTATTACCCTAACACCAAAACAAGGAAAGAACCCCGCCGTTCCACTAAACTACAGACCGATCTCCCTCCTCGAAGTACCTGGAAAAATCCTAGAAAAATCATCAATAACCGTCTGAGAAATCACCTGGAAACAACAAACAGAGTCAACTGCAGACAATTCGGGTTCAGGAAAGGTAAGTCCACCACAACAGCGATAGCCCTGGCATGTGAAAACATAGCCAGAGCCGCGGCGAGTGGTAGACAATGTAATCTAACTCTCCGGGATGTAGCGAAGGCATTTGACAAAGTCTGGCACGACGGTCTAAAATATAAGATCCTCCAACTCGGACTTCCCACCAACATTGAAAAGCTGCTTTGCAACTTTCTTGACGGCAGAAATGCCAGACTGAGGGTAGGACAACACACTGGAGAGACCTTCCCACTCATGAGCGGAGTCCCTCACCCCCACCCTATATATTACCTACACAAGTGACACCCCGCCTCCCACTAGAATAGGTAACGAAGATATTATGTTTGCAGATGACATCACTCAAATAACAACACATCAAGGAAAATTGCGAGCGTTACAGGTCGACAACACCAGGTGGAAGAAAGGGTAAATAATGACGAAAATCAATGGAAAATCCAAACCAGTCTCCAGAAATTCACAGTGATACCCTTATGCAGAAGGAAAACCCATCCATTAGTAACCAATAATGCCCAGATAGAATACAAAAGCAGAGGCACCCTCCTGGGCCTGCATATATCCACGACAGGTTTACTCCCATCATGTCCACACCAGGAAGGAAAAGGCAAGAAGAGAGCTGAGAAAACTATGCCGCTTTAAAGTGCTTTCTGAGAAAATAAAACTCCCCCTGGTGACATCATTTATCTCACCGATAAGGGAGTAGGTAGTAGGCAGCTACCGAATAGGGAGGTACTACCGCCTGGGAAGATATTGGCAGCATAATGTGTTGTCTAATGGTAGACCCTGTTGCCATATGGCATCACGAAAATTGTGACCAAATCCCAGGTTGCTGATCTGACTTTCTGCCTCATTTACACACAATTGTAGGGTCTCAATTGTTTCTATTACATGACAAAACAACATACATATATAGCGTTTCTCACTGTTGATTTTTTTCATTCTTGCATTTCTTTGTATTTATTATTATCACAGTGTTATTATTATTATTACCATTAATATTATTATTTTACTTTTTATTATAAATTTTATTTACTATGAATTATTATTATTATTAAATTTTCGCCCTCCGGGCCTTGATGTGGGTCAGTGACCTGTGCCCAGGTGGGCTAATCCCCGTAAAAAAAAAAAAAAAACTTGCCCAGCAGTACCGCTTCACACTATGAGCACCACTCAAATATTAAAATTATCGGTGGTCCAAAATGAAGCCCAGGGATTCGTCACAGGTGAAAGATACTCCTTGACCAGAACCGCAGCCGAGATACATAGAGACCTGAGAATAAAACCCATCAACCAGCAGCTGCACACCCTGGCCAGCAGAGTCTGGCAAAAGATAGAACGATCAGAGCAAGAACTCCTTCAAAGACTCCCACCAGATAACGACAACAACCATACATGGTTCCCAAAAAGTTACCAAATCTCAAAAGGTCCATTACCACCCCCGATCTATCCGGCCAGGCAATAAACAACCTCCCTAGACCAGCATCCGCCAGTAGGGTCGGCGGAATATTGAAAAAAGTCCCTCAAAACACCCATATGGGATAGGGAAGGCTGTCTAGTGCCTGTGTCGACAGACAATAACTAACCCATGACACAACCCTAACACACCATTAGCTTAGTTAGGCGGTCAGCCCGCCTTCTTGTTACCTCCTCCTAAATTTCTTCAATTTCCGAACTATAACTTCCTTCCCCAACCTCTAATCTTTTTTCACCCCACCTTTCTCTAAAAAAAAAAAAAATTACGCTCAGGTTAGGACGCACCGAGAGGGAGGATATAAGAGGGCGGGGAATGTGAGCTGCTGTAAAGAAGTTATTGAGGCTGGTGACACAGTTGGCCCAGGAGAACTCAACGCATATATTGTTTGGCGCTGATTGTTGTGGTGATGGTGGTATTTGTTATGGACGATGGTGGTTGTTGTGGTTAACTGGATCTACTTGTAAGTTGTTGGGTGATGGTGGGTACTGAAAGGATTTTTAGCCCTTTTAAAGTAATGATCAGCAAACAATGAAGGGTACCCAAATTTTTGTGCAATGGAATGAATGTGTTTCAGTTCTTCATCAATAAATTCAGCATCACAAATACGCAAACATCTCAAAAACATAGCAGAAAAAACTGACGTATATTTATATATATATATATATATATATATATATATATATATATATATATATATATATATATATATATATATATATATATATATATATATATATATATATATATATATATATATATATATATATATATATGTAACCGGTCGGAATTACTGGACTTTAATTTCTCACTAGACTTGGGGTTTATTAAAGATTATTAGATGGTAATTGCAGTGGAAGCGCCCCTTTGAGAGAAATCCCGAACCAGCACAAGAACACTTAAATTTACTAAACAAAATGAATTGTCCGTGACCCGTGGAAGGATAGCGTCTGTGACTGGGATGAATGAGACACACTGTAAAATTTAGACACTTATATTCCCTCCAACACTACAGACACAATCAAATAATGGTACACCAATATGCCACCTCTTAACCTGAACTTAAAACACTACTCTGGGGAATAAAAGTTATACATGATATTGAAAATATTAGAAATTCAGACAATGCCTCATTAGACAACAATAAATTTAAAGTATTAAGAAATGTTGCTTGCACACATGAAACAGGCCTTAAGGGCTTTCAACAAAATAATATCAATCACTGAGAAGATTTTATAAAAAAATAGGAAATCAATAACTCTACAATGAATAGACCTTAAGGGCACTCAACAAAATGATATCCAGCACTGAGAAAATGGTATAAAAAATAGAACTTATTAACTCCACCCTGAGTAGGCCTTCAGGGCACTCAGCAAAATTATATTACCCCAACAGATACACACCTCCTAACCTAACTTAAACACTACTCTGGGGAACAAGGGTTATACCTGAGATTGAAATTATAAGGAAATATTAAATGCACACAGCATACATTAGTAACTGAAAAAATAGTATTAAGTACACACAAAAATATTATCACTATTATCAAGAAGTTACTGAGTCCACCAATACCCGTGAACCATGCTTCCTAACCTAACACATAGATTCCACCTGCACTCCGTAGTTTTTTAAGGCACAACCAACAGGCACCCGTAGTTTAAGGCCCAAACTAGCCTTTCTCAACCTTGCAAATGTACCTCTAAGTTCCACTGGATCCTTGGTCCCAGTGTGTGACCCTGTGTCACTCAGCTGGCTTCATTTTGCCCCCAGTACATCCATGAAACGGAAGGGAGTGAGCCACTCAGACCTTGTACAGTTGAGAGAAGCTTTAGCTTCCCGTTAGTAAAAGGTTTTCACTAAGCTGCTTGAAGATATGTGGTATTGTGAGCCGAGGTAGGAGAGTTGATGACCCCAAACGATCGTCACGTTGTTAGTTGGGCACCTAGACAGCTGGGTTCACTCCAACTCTCACCATACTCAACAGGTGGCTCAAACCCAGGTCAGTGGACGGTCATACAGCTCGCTTCACCACTCTCATACCGCCAGTGGACGTTATCATACCGCGTGGGGTCTACAGAACCCTGAAAAACCCGGGCTGTTAGCTATTGTCTCACATCACCGTTTGATCCTACCGCCCTATCAAGCTTTGTCTGATATTGAATAAAACTTACTTGTTAATACTGATGTTAAATAAACGAAGGAACCAGGTCACGCGATCCGTCTCTCCTGGGTAAAGCACAAAGGTCCTTGACCTCTCTCACAGCTCCCCAGCCACGCTTCCTCACTGGTTCACGCTTTCCAGGAGTGACTTATTTACCAGACGGTTAACAGCTTAATTAGGACGTACGCACCATTTTCAGACTGGGAAACGATCTATAATTATTTTCAATTTAATAACTGATATTTAATTTCATGATTCGCGTCCCTATTAACTCGGTAAATTACATTTAATATCGTATAGGCCTAGTTCCACAACCTCTCGCTATGTGCATGCGGGGAGCGCGGTCTTCCCTCAGACGACCTTGAACTCAGCATCGCCAATGGCGCGGCGT
Organism: Homarus americanus; assembly: GCF_018991925.1. Lineage (NCBI taxonomy): Eukaryota > Metazoa > Arthropoda > Malacostraca > Decapoda > Nephropidae > Homarus > Homarus americanus. The sequence goes on along the minus strand of NW_024744839.1, from coordinate 7,820,476 downwards.
TTGAAATTACACTGAAATTTCTGAATATTATATATATATATATATATATATATATATATATATATATATATATATATATATATATATATATATATATATTTCAGGGGTAGCAATTCACCATTTTTTCATAGTCGCCAGCAGGACTAGTAGATTTCAAAATTTACTAGTCCTTATAAATTTTTACTAGCTCTTAAACAATTTGTCAAGAAACATTAAACATTGGCAATTACCGGGTTTATGCAAAGTTCTATTTACTGTGTGACATTTATTTACTAGTAGAAACCATGTTAAATCATAAACCAACACTGGAATAGTCACATATTAACTAAATTAATTGCATGGAGTACATTCCATTGTGTTGAAGCTATTTGGAACGTACCAATATATCAAAATTATTTCATAATCCAAATGTAAACCATATTCATCCACTTATTTTGAATAAAAGAAAATACAAATTCTCATATTGTATAACTAACAAGTGAACCTCTGTGTTTAAGTTTGTGAACTGCACTTTAAATCCTCTGATTATTATCAACGGCCATCAAGTTATTTCGATGCAACACATTGGACGAACTATAACATACAAATTGGATCGACTTCGACTGAAACTGGTGTAGTTCCACCAGTGCTTCCCAATTGGATAATAATAATATATAATTTATGCAAAAGAAATAATGATAACGTTAGAGAAAAAAATAAAAATGTGCGAAAGCTTTTAACCTTGACCTAATTCTAATATTATATCTTTATAATTCACTTTGTTCTATAATACAATAGTTAATTACTATTTGATTTTGAATGTATGTGTGAATTGGTTGTCAAGTTTCGTACGCGTTATTATTTTTCGATATTTTGTTTGTATCGGTGATAATCTGAATATGTACTTGAAATTGTTTTTTGATAATAAATGGTGAGATTGTTGATGGAGAGGCAGTTTTCATCACATGTCAATTGTTTTTATTCTTGCCTATTATACATTCAGGTGTTAAATTTCGCTGTCATTGCTTTTATATATTATGTATAGAAATGAATTCCTCAATAATAATTGTATATCTACATAATTAGACTGCGTTTATTCATCACAATGCACGGTGTGTCCACACACCGACATGAATAGCGGTAGTGTCTGTGTGTGACGTCATACAATCCCTGAACCGGCCTGGTGTTCTAGGTGGCATTACACCAACTCATTTGTCCAGTTTTATCACACTACATTATATCATTGAGTGTATATATTTTATTTTCATTTTCATATAAAGTATTATATACAGAAAATGGGTATCCCTTCCGCTTGCAATACCGGTGATACAGTTAAGATAACTAGCATTTATAGTGTATTCTCTATATGAAGTTCTTATACACATTGAGTGTGTCTTACCACTTTCATCGGCCCACTCGCCCATCAGGCGATCCCAGACCAGCCAAACAGTAAAATCTTGTCGCCCTTATGATATTTTCGTCGCCTCGGGCTACCGGGCGTATGTGAATTTATATATATATATATATATATATATATATATATATATATATATATATATATATATATATCTCTCTCTCTCTCTCTCTCTCTCTCTATATATATATATATATATATATATATATATATATATATATATATATATATATATATATATATATATATATATATATATATATATATATATATATATTGCGGGTGACTTTACCTGAAAACAGACCTTTATAAAGTGTCCATGTGTTAAAAAATAAGTTGCTTTTGAACATTAAAATCCTGTGCAGAAAATCAGGTGAAATCTCCCCTAAAACACCTGAATTTTTTGGTGTTAGTTCTGGGGTTCAAAGTTTGCATCGTACTGAGGTTTAGGCTCTGAGACGTCGTAACAAGTTCCCCCAAAACAGGATCGTGCTAACTCTGAGTCCCTGTTGTGGTCCCTTAAATATGTTGTATGTAACACCAGTTTAATGAAGAGAATAACTTCCTGATGGCCTAGTGAAGCTCCACTCCACCCGTTAAGGAATACGCGATTATTTTAGTTTGTCGAAAATATGACACAAATATAGGATGGAAATGGCGTCAAAGTTGGCTTGAGACTTTACCGCAACAACCCGTGAAGAAAAGAAAACACACGGCTCTTTGAGACATCGGGGCATATATGTGTGTAAATTGAGGCACTTGTCATGCATAGCTTGCAGCAAGAATAAAAGATATTGGTTAAAGATTGGCTATACTCTAGCTAGGTCGCCTGAACTGAAGGTCAGGACGTGGGGTGTGACCAAGGCCAAGAGGAAGGTCAGGATGTGGAGGGGGTGTGACCAAGGCCGAGAGGAAGGTCAGGACGTTGGGGGTGTGACCAAGGCCGAGAGGAAGGTCAGGACGTTGGGGGTGTGACCAAGGCCAAGAGGAAGGTCAGGACGTTGGGGGTGTGACCAAGGTGCCGAGAGGAAGGTCAGGGATGTTGGGGGGTGTGACCATGCCAAGAGGAAAGCCACAGACGTTGGGGGTGTGACCAAGGCCAAGAGGAAGGCTTGGGGCATGGAGGGGGGTGTGTCCAAGGCCAAGAGGAAGGTCAGGACGTTGGGGGTGTGACCAAGGTCAAAGGATAGCCAGGACGAGGGGTGTGACAAGGCCAAGAGGAAGGTCGGGACGAGGGGTGTGACCAAGGCCAAGAGGAAGGTCAGGACGTGGGGTGTAACCAAGGCCAAGAGGAAGGTCAGGACGTGGGTGTGACTAAGGTCAAGAGGAAGGTCAGGACGTGGGGTGTGATCAAGGCCAAGGATGACACACTCACCATATCCTCCACTCCCCAAACAGACACTCCTCCTCCTCCTCCTCCACAACAGCGACATCAACATAATCAGTGTTGTTATGGCAGAGTGGGGCAGCCTGGCAGGGAGGAGGAGACAGGTCATATCTACAGTGGCCCTAAACTTTACCCGTGTGGAGGACTTGGGTGAGTCTCCAGGGTCCGCTCGTGCTTGTTTGTTCACACCTCGGTAAGGACCAGCCAGCCTGACTCACAAGTTTGGCCCTCAAGGTCCACCCAAAGTTTACTTCTGTATTTATTAAGATATTTTTTCTTGGTTTGGACTCGGCTTCACACAGATTCCTATTTGTAGTACTTTTTTTATATACGTAATTTTGATTTCAAATGTGATCATTTTGTACCAGTCGACCGTCGCTCTTCCTGGTTCATAAAGTTATAATAGAATACTATGATCTCTGATCCTATATCGTAATTTGGTCTATTTATATTGTCTTACTTCCAGTTAGTGTGAACAATAGGCAGAAATTTTTTAGTATCTCGTCTGTGAGTTGCCGCTTATGGTGTTTGTGAGAAACTTTACCGCGTTGCGTTCTCCGCGCCAGACTTTTATACTACAATGCTGTAACACGAGGGTGAGGAGAAGGAAAGGAGTCAAATAGAAAGATGCACACACTGGCTTACTGTCATATGATGTTTAATGCTTCAAAAATGTTTCATTGTGTTATACATGATGGGTCTGAACAAGACCATATTCAGCTACAGACCGATGTTAACAACAATGGTCAGACATCTGGTTCCTCCGTTTTCATCAAGGCAAAAGATGTGATGATTACTCGAAGGTCAGTAGCCACAGTGTGAAGAACGAGAACGCAGTTATTGAACTAAAGAGAAGAGAGAAGAAGAAACACCTGACTGTGATGGCGACAGCAGCGTGGGAACATTATATAACGAAAAATTTAATATGGTGATTATTGATCCACTTAACGTAAAACATTTCCCGATCACAGCCAGACCCAGCAGGTGAAGAGTGGTGTCTCCAGGAGATGGAGGACATCCACGCAACTGTAAGTGTCCAGGAGAGGGCAGTGAAATTCCTCCCTGTCTAAAGAACTTGAACCATAAAGTTCCGTAAGAAATGTGGTAGAGATTAAAAGCAGATGGCGACATAACTACAGGTTACAGTCTTAAGTTTTTCAAAACATGATCACAGGCCATGAATATTGTAAGCATCTGGAGCAGCGGGTGGTCACTTGTCAGCAGATGCCTAAACAAACTCCAGGGGTGACAAAATGTACAGTTCCAGAGGCCGCAACACCACTGGCCCGTCCAGCTGGTGGATGTAGACCCGGACACACGGACCTGACCCCTTCTTCCAAGAGACACACAAGTAAATAAGTAAGTGAATCTCCACCTATTCTTGACAAGTACTCCCCACTAGTCTTCATACATCAGTAAGTGCCGCCCCTTCCTCCTTCACCTTAACTCGGCGTCGAGGAAGACGAACATATATACATTCGAAATGAGTCGTAATCAGTTTTTCCCTTTGTAGTGGCCGGGAGGAGCGGCTGAGTTTGAGACCCCGGGCTGAGGCTGTCTGATCTCTCTCATCCGTCAATATCTAATGGTAATTGTATTATGAAGGTATTGTGGTGGTGATGGTGGTAGGTGCGGCAGTGTGTGGTGTGTAGTGATGGTGGTAGGTGTGGCAGTGTGTGGTGTGTAGTGATGGTGGTACGTGTGGCAGTGTGTAGTGGTGGTGGTGGTAGGTGTGGCAGTGTGTTGTGTGTAGTGGTGGTGGTGGTGGTAGGTGTGGCAGTGTGTGGTGTGTAGTGGTGGTGGTGGTGGTGATGGTGGTGGTAAGTGTTCCAGTGTGTGGTGTTTGTGGTGTGGTCCTGGTGGAGGTAAGTGTTGCAGTGGTGGTGGTAACAAGTGTTGTCGTGTGTGGTGTGCCGTGGTGGTCGTGGTGGTGGTAAGTGTTCCAGTATGTGGTGTGTAATGGTGGTGGTGGTAAGTGTTGCAGTGTGTGATGGTGGTGTGTAGTTGTGGTGGTGGTGGTGGTGGTGGTGGTGGTAGTGGTGGTGGTGGTGGTGGTGGTGGTGAGTGGTGGGTGGTGCACTGGTGGTGGTGGTGGTGGGGTGGTGGTGGTGTGAGTGGTGGTGGGGTGGTGTGGTGGGTGGTGGTGGTGGTGGTAAGTGTTCCAGTGTGTGGTGTGTAATGGTGGTGGTGGTGGGGAGTGTTGCAGTGTGTGATGGTGGTGTGTGGTTGTGGTGGTGTGGTGGTGGTAAGTGTTGCAGTGTGTGATGGTGGTGTGTAGCAGTGGTGGTGGTGGTGGTGGTGGTGGTGGTGGTGTGGTGGTGGTGGGTGGTGGTGGTGGTGGTGGTGGTGGTGGTAGTGGTGAATTGAGCATTTGTTGGTGGTGGTGGACAAGATTGGTGGTGGTGGTGGTGGTGGTAGGGGTGGTGGTGCAATTGGTGGTGGTGGTGGTGATGTGGGTAGGTGGTGGTGGTGGTGGTGGTTGAGGGTGGTGGTGGTGGTGGTGGTGGTGGGGTGAGTTGGTGGTGGTGGTGGTGGTGGTGGTGGTGGTGAGTGCAATTGGTGGTGGTGGGTAATTGGTGGTGGTGGTGGTTGGTGGTGGTGGTGGTGGTTGGTTGATTGGTGGTGGGTGGTGGTGTGGTGGTGGTGTGGTGGTGGTGGGGTGGTGGTGGTGGTGGTGGTGGTGGTGTGGTGGTGGTGGTTGGTTGGTGGTGGTTGGTTGGTTAGTGGTTGGTTGGTTGGTTGGTGATTGGTTGGTTGGTGTTGGTTGTTTGAATTGGTTAGTTGAGTTGGTGGTAGTGGTGGTGGTAGTGGTGGTGGTGGTGGTAGTGGTGATGGTAGTGGTAGTGGTGGTGGTAGTGGTGGTGGTGGTGTTAAGTGTTGGAGTGTGTGGTGTGTTACAAGTACACATACCCTGACCATGAACATATTGTAGTTATAAACCCGTTTTTTTATATATAGACATTAAAAGGTGATCTGGTATACTTGGAAGTCATTTCAAGAGAAACTGCTGCTAGATCTACGTTTAGTTACATCTTTCTTATTTTATGGATTTTGGTGAGGACGGATGAATGGTGAGATGTTGTACTGGTATATAGTAGTAAACATTTGTTTGCCGAATTCTAGTTTAGCAAGACATTCAGCTTGTGGAGGTGGCTGCCTCTCTAGGTTCTCGCCCAGTTTCAGACACATTCCTTATTTGTTGTCTCAGGCTCGATGTTTATATACACACACTGAGTTTGTATATATGTATGAGTTGCTGATTCCTGTGTATCTCCTGGGTACATCAACACATTAGCATGAAGACAAAGTCCAGGTGTCCAGCAACACACACTATTTCTGGAGCTGTAGTTCCTTACATGCCGGGAAGAGGGTCGAGGTTGAGGGGCCTCCGGTACCAGGGATGGGGTTTACACTTTAGGGTTAATGAGAAATCGTAAATCAAACTGGATGTAATCTAGTTCGTGACAATGATTTTAGCGGAACTAAAATGTAAAAAAAAAATAATAATAATAATAAATAAATCAAGGATTGTGATTTTTATCCACATAATAACCTCACTGTGGTTCCAAATAGTATTAGAAATCTTACAAGAATCACTTACTCTGATAAATATTGCTGTTGTCACAAACACATATGTCACCATCAGCTTCACAAACCATAAAACTTCTCTAACGCCCAATATTTAACATTGTGACTGTAGGAAAGTGGTTGTCAGTAAGGGGTCAGAGTTTGTCAAAGTGTCATGACCCAGGCGTACTGTCTTCAATACGAACACGTTGATGGTCTCTGTGTCAGTTTGTGGGTACTCCACCACCCCGTGAGCCTCAGGGACCTCAGCTATAAAGGAGGCGGTGATGCCGCTCCTCTCTCGTATTACTGAACACGCTTCAATAGAGCACAAAATTTAATACATGTATTTACAGAGCCTCGAGTCTTGAGGCCGAGGCTTAATGTGAAGATCTTCCGCATCACGATCTTCAAATAGCGTTATGAAAACTGTAATTCCCTCCTGCTAATAGGAATAACATTTCATCTGGAGAATAAACTGACACACAGATTTGGGTTGCAATTTTTTTAGGTCTTTATATGCTAGAAATTTTTTAGTTTTCTAAAATATCATATTATGTGAGGTGGGGGATTTTTTTTTTTTGCGTCCTCACCTATCTGTCTGTCTGTCTGTCTGTCTGTCTGTCTGTGTCTTCGTGCGAGCATACCAGGGTTGTTGACCGCTTTTCTGAAGCACGGATGAACTAATATTTCATCTGTCTATTGATCGTTTGATCGCACTTTATCTGTTGTCCAGGTCACTGCTGTCTCAAGTGGAATGTGTGATGCATTTTGGTTTTCTGAAATTCAACATACCTTAAATTTTGTTTTATAAAGTTGAACCTGTATTTTATATCGGTTTTATAAGATTGAAAATATATACCAGTATTCATTCAGGAAATCCATTGATCACTTTAAGGGTGTCTAGCTCCACAACACACGCTGTTTGTTCCCGGCACTCAGGGCCAGACCCCAGGACTGTGACGCTCACTGTCTGCTGGTCACCGTGTGTACGCCTCCTCAATTTTATCCCCCCCCTCTGACACAAAGAGTAGGGCAGATAAAGCAGTTATGAAATCTGTGTGTGTGTGTGTGTGTGTGTGTGTGTGTGTGTGTGTGTGTGTGTGTGTGTGTGTGTGCGTGTGTGTGTGTGTGTGTGTGTGTGTGTACTGTAGATCATTGCCTCTTTAAATATGGTGTTCAACTAGGAGTCTGTGCGGGAGGAGGCTGTTATATTAGATGCTCTTACATAAACTACAAAAAAAAATTAGGTCTCACAAGAAACTATTTCATTAACTGAGCTCGGTGTTCCTGACTGCATTATCTATTACCGAGTATAATATCAGAAGTTACAGTAAATTAATAATTTTTAAAGTGAGCTACTTAAGTCAAGACTCTAACACTAACCCAACCTAACCTGACCTGGCCTAATGCCAATATAGCGTAACATAACGTAACCTAACCTAACCTCCCTCATCAGGTGGAATAAGCTGGGATGGGTAATCTTCAGGTGATACATCGTCTTTACGTTATGCTCCACAATCATCTATCTAGCGTCTCCATGGATTACTAGCCACCTCCCCATCCCCTCTCCTCTCCTCCTCTTCCATGCTCCGGGGATGAAATTCTCTTAAATCATTGCTGGCGATGACCCATCTTGGCCCTGTTCCCACCAAATTGGGTCCGTATCGCTTGTCACATGGCACTCCCCCTCACACGGCACCCTCACCCTCCCTCACAAGGCACCCCCACCCTCCCTCACATGGCACCCTCACCCTCCCTCACATGGCACCCTCACCCTCCCTCACACGGCACCCTCGCCCCTTCACCTCGCACAGTCGTTGTCGTTAGCGTTATAATGTTATTACAGCGCTTCAACAACTAAGGTCTTAAAACGCGGAATGACGTTAGTACAGTAATTACATTAGAACTGTCAGAAATAAAGAATCATAATAGATACAAGTCTCTTTAGATTCATAGTCACCAGGTCCTCACACAGCACCAGGTAGGTCCTTACACAGCACCAGGTAGGTCCTCTCACAGCACCAGGTAGGTCCTTACACAGCACCAGGTAGGTCCTCTCACAGCACAAGGAAGATCCTCACACAGCACCAAGAAGATCCTCTCAGCACCAGGTAGGTCCTCTCACAGCACCAGGTAGGTCCTCTCACAGCACCAGGTAGGTCCTCACACAGCACCAGGTAAATCCTCACCCAGCACCCTCACACATCACCAGGTAGATCCTTATACCATCACCCTGTCCTGGTTAGAGGACAGGAAACAGCGAGTGAGCAACGTCACTAATGGGGTTCCCCAAGGCTCAGTACTTGGAACATTATTATTTATTATTATACATAAACGACATAGATATCGGCGTAGACAACAACTTAAGTAAATTTGCTTATGACACTAAAAAAGGGGCGTGTAATTAAAACTGACGAGGACTCCGCATCTACAGGAAGATCTAAAAATTATTTTCGAATGGTCTGAAAAATGGCAGATGAAATTCAATGGGAACAAATGTAAAGTACTTATTATAGGAGATGTAAATAGGGAAACCAGATACCAGATGAACAACGATGTTATAGAGAAATCCAACTGCAAGAAGGATTTAGGAGTAATGATAAGTAGGAATTTTAAGCCAAGTAAACAATGTGTATTTGCTCGAAACAAGGCAAATAAAGTACTTGGGTTCATACAAAGGAGTGTATAGTTACAAGAATAGCGATGTCATCCTAAAACTCTATCTTGCGTTTGTGAGACCTCACTTGGATTACGCAGTTCAATTCTGATCACCGTATTACAGAATGGATATAGAATCCTTGGAAAGAATCCAGAGGAGAATGACAAGACTAATCCCGGGCATTAGGAACCTTGAGTATAGAGACAGGTTAAAGCATCTTAATTTGCACTCCCTCGAAAGACGTAGATTGAGGGGCGATATGATCGAGGTGTATAAATGAAAGTCAGGGCTGAACAAAGGGGACATTACAAAGGTACCCAAACTATCCAACCAGGAGCGAACTCGTAACAATGGTTTTAAATTAGACAAATTTAGATTTAAGCGCGAAATAGGTAACATTGGTTTGGAAATAGAGTAGTGGACGAGTGGAACAAGTTACCAAATACCATTAATAACTCGAATACGCTGGATAGCTTCAAACATAGGTTGGACGGATATATGAGCAATAGGGGTTGAGTGTAAATGGAACTGCCCAGTATGGGCCAATTGGCCTGCTGCAGTTTCCTCCATTCTTATATTTTTATCACCAGAAAGATCCTTACAACATCACACATCACCAGGTAGATCCTTACAACATCACACATGCCCAGGTAGATCCTTACAACATCACACATCACCAGGTAGATCCTTACACTATCACACATCACCAGGTAGATCCTTACAATATCACACATCACCAGGTAGATCCTTACAATATCACACATCACTAGGTAGATCCTTACAATATCACACATCACCAGGTAGATCCTTACAATATCACACATCACCAGGCAGATCCTCACACCATCACCATCACACATCACCAGGTAGATCCTTACAATATCACACATCACCAGGCAGATTCTTACAATATCACACATCACCAGGTAGATCCTTACAATATCACACATCACCAGGTAGATCCTCACACCATCACCATCACACATCACCAGGTAGATCCTCATAACATCACACATCACCAGGTAGATCTTCATAACATCACACATTACCAGGTAGATCTTCATAACATCACCATCACCAGGTAGATCCTTACAACATCACACATCACCAGGTCGATCCTTACAACATCACACATCACCAAGTCGATCCTTACAATATCACACATCACCAGGTCGATCCTTACAATATCACACATCACCAGGTAGATCCTTACAATATCACACATCACCAGGTAGATCCTTACACCATCACACATCACCAGGTAGATCCTTACAACATCACACATCACCAGTAAGATCCTTACAATATCACACATCACTAGGTAGATCCTTACAACATCACACATCACCAGGTAGATCCTCACAATATCACACATCACCAGGTAGATCCTTACACCATCACACATCACCAGGTCGATCCTTACAACATCACACATCACCAGGTCGATCCTTACAATATCACACATCACCAGGTCGATCCTTACAATATAACACATCACCAGGTAGATCCTTACACCATCACACATCACCAGGTAGATCCTTACAACATCACACATCACCAGGAAGATCCTTACAATATCACACATCACTAGGTAGATCCTTACAATATCACACATCACCAGGCAGATCCTTACAATATCACACATCACCAGGTAGATCCTTACAATGTCACACATCACCAGGTAGATCCTCATAACATCACACATCACCAGGTAGATCTTCATAACATCACACATCACCAGGTAGATCTTCATAACATCACCATCACCAGGTCGATCCTTACACATCACATAGGTCAGATATCACACACGATCACATCAAGATCCAATATCACACATCACCAGGAGATCTCATAACATCACACACATCAGGAAGATCTTACATATCACACATCACCAGGTCGATCTACAATATCACACATCACCAATGTAGACTTACAATATCACATCACCAGGTCACAATACACACACATCAGGTAGATCCTACACATCACACATCACCAGTAGATCCTTACAATATCACACATCATCAGGTGGATCTACAATATCACACATCATCAGGTAGATCCTTACAATATCACACATCATCAGGTAGATCCTTACAATATCACACATCACCAGGTAGATCCTTACAACATCACACATCACCAGGTAGATCCTTACAATATCACACATCATCAGGTGGATCCTTACAATATCACACATCATCAGGTAGATCCTTACAATATCACACATCATCAGGTGGATCCTTACAATATCACACATCATCAGGTGGATCCTTACAATATCACACATCATCAGGTAGATCCTTACAATATCACACATCATCAGGTAGATCCTTACAACATCACACATCACCAGGTAGATCCTTACAATATCACACATCACCAGGTAGATCCTTACAACATCACACATCATCAGGTAGATCCTTACAATATCACACATCATCAGGTAGATCCTTACAACATCACACATCATCAGGTAGATCCTTACAACATCACACATCACCAGGTAGATCCTTACAACATCACACATCATCAGGTAGATCCTTACAACATCACACATCACCAGGTAGATCCTTACAACATCACACATCATCAGGTAGATCCTTACAACATCACACATCATCAGGTAGATCCTTACAACATCACACATCACCAGGTAGATCCTTACAATATCACACATCATCAGGTAGATCCTTACAACATCACACATCACCAGGTGGATCCTTACAACATCACACATCATCAGGTAGATCCTTACAATATCACACATCATCAGGTAGATCCTTACAATATCACACATCATCAGGTAGATCCTTACAACATCACACATCATCAGGTAGATCCTTACAATATCACATATCACCAGGTAGATCCTTACAATATCACACATCATCAGGTAGATCCTTACAATATCACACATCACCAGGTAGATCCTTACAATATCACACATCATCAGGTAGATCCTTACAACATCACACATCATCAGGTAGATCCTTACAATATCACACATCACCAGGTAGATCCTTACAATATCACACATCACCAGGTAGATCCTTACAATATCACACATCATCAGGTAGATCCTTACAACATCACACATCATCAGGTAGATCCTTACAATATCACACATCACCAGGTAGATCCTTACAATATCACACATCATCAGGTAGATCCTTACAATATCACACATCACCAGGTAGATCCTTACAATATCACACATCACCAGGTAGATCCTTACAACATCACACATCATCAGGTAGATCTTTACAATATCACACATCACCAGGTAGATCCTTACAATATCACACATCACCAGGTAGATCCTTACAATATCACACATCACCAGGTAGATCCTTACAACATCACACATCACCAGGTAGATTCTTACAACATCACACATCATCAGGTAGATCCTTACAACCTCACACATCATCAGGTGGATCCTTACAACATCACACATCACCAGGTAGATCCTTACATCATCACACATCACCAGGTGGATCCTTACAATATCACACATCATCAGGTAGATCCTTACAATATCACACATCACTAGGTAGATCCTTACAACATCACACATCACCAGGTGGATCCTTACAACATCACACATCATCAGGTAGATCCATACAATATCACACATCATCAGGTAGATCCTTACAACATCACACATCACCAGGTAGATCCTTACCACATCACACATCACCAGGTAGATCCTCACACCATCACACATCACCTGGTAGATCCTTGCAACATCACACATCACCAGGTAGATCCTCACACCATCACACATCACCAGGTAGATCCTTACAACATTACACATCACCAGGTAGATCCTCACCCCATCACACATCACCAGGTAGATCCTTGCAACATCACACATCACCAGGTAGATCCGCCACCATCACACATCACCATGTAGATCCTACAACATCACACATCACCAGGTAGATCCTCACCCCATCACACACATCACCAGGTAGATCCCACAACATCACACATCACCAGGTAGATCCTCACACCATCACACATCACCTGGTAGATCCTTGCAACATCACACATCACCAGGTAGATCCATACCATCACACATCACCAGGTAGAACCTCACAACATCACACATCACCAGGTAGATCCTCACCCCATCACACATCACCAGGTAGATCCTTACAACATCACACATCACCAGGTAGATCCTCACCCCATCACACATCACCAGGTAGATCCTTGCAACATCACACATCACCAGGTAGATCCTTACATCATCACACATCACCAGGTGGATCCTTACACCATCACACATTACCAGGTAGATCCTTACAACATCACACATCGCCAGGTAGATCCTTGCAACATCACACATCACCAAGTAGATCCTCACCCCATCACACATCACCAGGTAGATCCTTACAACATCACAAATCACCAGGTAGATCCTTACAACATCACACATCACCAGGTAGATCCTCACACCATCACACATCACCAGGTAGATCCTCACACCATCACACATCACCAGGTAGATCCTTGCAACATCACACATCACCAAGTAGATCCTCACCCCATCACACATCACCAGGTAGATCCTTGCAACATCACACATCACCACTTAGAGCCTTACAACATCACACATCACCAGGTAGATCCTCACACCATCACATATCACCAGATAGATCCTCACACCATCACACATCACCAGGTAGATCCGTATACCATCACACATCACCAGGTAGATCCTACACTATTACACATCACCAGGTAGATCCTCACAACATCACCATCACACATCACCAGGTAGATCCTTACACCATCACACATCACCAGGATTCCTCACACCATCACACATCACCAGGTAGATCCTCACACCATCACACATCACCAGGTAGATCCGTATACCATCAACATCACACATCACCAGGTAGATCATCACACCATCACACATCACCAGGTAGATCCACACCATCACACATCACCAGGTAGATCCTTGCAACATCACACACACCAAGTAGATCCTCACCCCATCACACATCACCAGGTAGATCCTTGCAACATCACACATCACCACTTAGAGCCTTAACATCACACATCACCAGGTAGATCCTCACACCATCACATATCACCAGGTAGATCCTACACCATCACACATCACCAGGTAGATCCTCACACCATCACACATCACCAGGTAGATCCGTATACCATCAACATCACACATCACCAGGTAGATCATCACACCATCACACATCACCAGGTAGATCCACACCATCACACATCACCAGGTAGATCCTCACACCATCACACATCACCAGGTAGATCCGTTTACCATCAACATCACACATCACCAGGTAGATCATCACACCATCACACATCACCAGTAGATCTCACACCATCACACATCACCAGATCCTCACACCATCACACATCACCAGGTAGATCCTCACACCATCACACATCACCAGATAGATCCTCCACACACACATCACCAGTAGATTCGTATACCATCAACATCACACATCACCAGGTAGATCATCACACTATCACACATCACCAGGTAGATCCTCACACCATCACACATCACCAGGTAGATCCTCACACCATCACACATCACCAGGTAGATCCTCACACCATCACACATCACCAGGTAGATCCTATACCATCAACATCACACATCACCAGGTAGATCATCACACCATCACACGTCACCAGGTAGATCCTCACACCAACACACATCACCAGGTAGTCCTCACACCATCACACATCACCAGGTATATCCCTACAACATCACACATTACCAGGTAGATCCTTATTACATCACCATCACACATCACCAGGAAGATCCTTGCAACATTACACATCATCAGGTAGATCCTTACAACATCACACATCACCAGGTATATCCCTACAACATCACACATCACCAGGTAGATCCGTCATAACATCCCATCACACATCACAAAGGTAGATCCTCACCCCATCACACATCACCAGATCCTTGCAACATCACACATCACCACTTAGCTTACAACATCACACATCACCAGGTTGATCCTCACACAATCACACATCACCAGGTAGATCCTCACACACCACATCACCAGGTAGATCCTCACATCATCACACATCACCAGGTAGATCCTTGCAACATCACATCACCACTTAGAGCCTTACAACATCACACATCACCAGATAGATCCTCACACCATCACACATCACCAGGTAGATCCGTATACCATCACACATCACCAGGTAGATCCTTACATCATTACACAACACCAGGTAGATCCTCACAACATCACCATCACACATCACCAGGATCCTTGCACCATCACATCAGCAGGTAGATCCTCACACCATCACACATCACCAGGTAGATCCTCACACCATCACACATCACCAGGTAGATCCGTATACCATCAACATCACACATCACCAGGTAGATCCTACATCATCACACATCACCAGATAGATCCACACCATCACACATCACCAGGTAGATCCGTATACCATCAACATCACACATCACCAGGTAGATCCTACATCATCACACATCACCAGGTAGATCCTCACACCATCACACATCACCAGGTAGATCCGTATACCATCAACATCACACATCACCAGGTAGATCCTTACATCATTACACAACACCAGGTAGATCCTCACAACATCACCATCACACATCACCAGGTAGACCACACCATCACACATCACCAGGTAGATCCTCACACCATCACACATCACCAGGTAGATCCTCACAACATCACCATCACACATCACCAGGTAGATCCTCACACCATCACACATCACCAGGTAGATCCTCACACCATCACACATCACCAGGTAGATCCTCACAGCATCACACATCACCAGGTAGATCACCACACCATCACATGTCACCAGGTAGATCCACCATCACATCACCAGGTAGATCCTCACACCATCACACATCAACAGGTAGATCCTCACACCATCACACATCACCAGGTAGATTCTCACACTATCACACATCACCAGGTAGATCCTCACACCATCACACATCACCAGGTAGATCCACACCATCACACATCACCAGGTAGATCCTCACACATCACACATCACCAGGTAGATCTCACACCATCACACATCACCAGGTAGATCCTCAACTATCACCATCACCAGGTAGATCCTACAACATCACACGTCACCAGGTAGATCCTCACAGCATCACCATCACACATCACCAGGTAGATCCTCACACCATCACACATCACCAGGTAGATCCTCACACCATCACACATCACCAGGTAGATCCTCACAACATCACCATCACACATCACCAGGTAGATCCTCACACCATCACACATCACCAGGTAGATCCTCACACCATCACACATCACCAGGTAGATCCTCACATCACACATCACCAGGTAGATCCTCACAGCATCACACATCACCAGGTAGATCCTCACACCATCACATGTCACCAGGTAGATCCTCACACCATCACACATCACCAGGTAGATCCTCACACCATCACACATCACCAGGTAGATCCTCAGAGCATCACACATCACCAGGTAGATCACCACACCATCACATGTCACCAGGTAGATCCTCACACCATCACACATCAACAGGTAGATCTTCACACCATCACACATCACCAGGTAGATCACCACACCATCACATGTCACCAGGTAGATCCTCACACCATCACACATCACCAGGTAGATCCTCACAGCATCACACATCACCAGGTAGATCACCACACCATCACATGTCACCAGGTAGATCCTCACACCATCACACATCACCAGGTAGATCCTCACACCATCACACATCACAGGTAGATCCTCACACCATCACACATCACCAGGTAGATCCTCACACCATCACTCACCAGGTAGATCCTCACACCATCACACATCACCAGATCCTCAACTACACACAGGTAGATCCTTACAACATCACACGTCACCAGGTAGATCCTCACACCATCACACATTAGTAGGTAGATCCTCACACCATCACACATTACCAGGTAGATCCTCACAGCATCACCATCACACATCACCAGGTAGATGCTCACACCTTCATACATCACCAGGTAGATCCTCACACCATCACACATCACCAGGTAGATCCTACACACACATCACCAGATAGATCCTCACAGCATCACCATCACACATCACCAGGTAGATCCTCACACCATCACACATCACCAGGTAGATCCTACAACATCACACATCACCAGGTTGATCCTCACACTATCACACATCACCAGATAGATCCTCACAGCATCACCATCACACATCACCAGGTAGATCCTCACACCATCACACAGATCCCCACAACATCACACATCACCAGGTAGATCCTTACAATATCACACATCACCAGATAGATCCTCACAGCATCACCATCACACATCACCAGGTAGATCCTCACACCATCACACATCACCAGGTAGATCCTCACACCATCACACATCACCAGGTTGATCCTCACACTATCACCCTCTCACATTACCAGGCAGGTCCTGACAGTCAGCAGGCAGTGGACCATCGACTAGTCACGTCTAATTATTCATCCCATATGCTAATTAGCTCAGAGATGAACCGCTCAGGCAGTTATCGTTATTGGTGACTGTGATGTACCTGTATTGTATCGACCTCACGGAACACAGTTTTATATCGGCGGCGGTTCAGTTCAGGTCCAGTATGGATGCTAGTCATATTAGGTGGAGAGCCACAGGTACATAATATTTCAGCTTTGTGTTGTGTAAAGTGGACTAACTCATAATGGTTGTAACTCACCCCGAATTATAATTTCTTCCAAAAGAATATTATGTAGTCAATTAAAAAGACACTAATTGGGCAGTAAATAGTTATTTAATTAACAATTAATTCACTGAATGTGTGTGTATTACAATTTTGCAATTATGCTTATAATATTTAACACGGTGTTGAGTGAGCGTCCTGAACGGCTGGTGGAGGTAGATTTGGAATTAGCACACCCAGGCACAGGTCACTGACCCACATCGGGGCCTGGGGGCGAAATGTAATAATCATAATAATAATAATAATTATAATAATAATAGTAATAATAAAGAACCACAAAGAAATACAAAATGAAAAAAAATCAAAAGTGAGGAATATATATGTTGTGATGTCAATAGAGAAACAATTAGACCCTGCAATTGTGTGTAAATGGAGAAGTCAGATCAGCAACCTGGAACTTGGTCATACTGTGATATGGCAGCAGGGTCTACCATAGACAACACATTATGCTTCCAATATCTTCCCAGGCGGTAGTACCTCCCTGTTTGGTAGCTGCCTAATACCAATAATATGTCCATTAATGAACACAACATAACACGGTCACTATATAATACATGTATGACAATAACGACCAGCCATTATCAAGTGTGTGCTTGACGTAGCCGTCTCTATTAACAAATAAAATTATGAGATGCTGTAAGTTAAGATGAGCACCTCGTGTTGACTCATGTTTGGTTACCATGGTAATGACCACAACGTAGCCGATATCGACCAATTTACAGCATTTTACTGTTACTCTACTAATGTATTGTTGTTTTTCACCTGAGACAAAGATAACTGCACCCTACCAGATAATGTATTTTCCTAGAACCCTAGATGCTAAAAAAACAGTTTTCCCCTTTCAATGCTTTACATAATCAGTGAGATGAAAAGAAGTGAGAGTTTGTCCCATGGAAACAACACACACACGCAAAGTTAAGGGCCCATTTACAGCTGAATAACCTGGTATGCTCTGGGTGCGAATTATAGACACTTTGGACAGTAAGTGAGTGCTGTGTCCACTCGGCAGCTGCACCCCATCAATACACGCAGTGAGTAATTGGGATGAGGGAAGAATGCTTCCAAGTGTCCTCCAGTTGAGTCTCAGACCATGTTAAAGTCTCGTGCATTTTACAGTATGAGACTGGACGTGTATTTGTATTATACACGATGTATGGTGGACAAAGCTTCATAAAATTAGTATTATTAACAAATAGTGACATTTTGTTACATCTTTGGAATTTTCTCTTAAATATTTACAATGACGTGGAGACAGAGGGACTGAGTCGCCAGAAATTTGAGTGGAAAACATTCAGTACTTGTTTGTGTTAATATTTTTATACACAACCTAAGTTACCAACATTTACATATATATGAAAGAATAATATATTGGCTTTCACCTATAGTCACCATAATTACTTTGAAACAAGTTGAGGCAGGTACAGCGTATTGTTGGTAGTGGCTTCATATATTACCTACGAGTAACAACACAAGACTTATCTTTCATAAAGATAATCGAGTTTATAATATATTATCGACTACATGTGGTCCTCCTCCTTCTGGTGACACCTCCAGTGCACACCTCCTGTCGTTAGCTTAATTGACAAGTGACAGCCAATTGGATTCGAATCCGTGAGCATCGTGAGAGGCTCGCTGCCTGTCACAACCCTACACAGGAGTGTGGGCGAGACTTATTTGACCTTTACTTAATGAGCAGACTTATAGAGGAAGGGCATGAACCTGCAAGATAACC
Source organism: Homarus americanus (assembly GCF_018991925.1). NCBI lineage: Eukaryota > Metazoa > Arthropoda > Malacostraca > Decapoda > Nephropidae > Homarus > Homarus americanus. The sequence goes on along the minus strand of NW_024744839.1, from coordinate 7,800,919 downwards.
CTGTCTGATGTGTTATCACTTCACCGTCGAGTTTTTGAAGGTAGACAAACACCAGTTAAAGTTATTTACTGGACCCGAGACGCTCTAGTGAACTATGTCAAATAATAGACTAAAAGTTGGGATTAAGATAATTCACAATAAATTTTCTCTCTTGAAGACCGACATCGTCATCCTTACTTGTAATCCCTGTCCTCCCTCTCGTACCCCCCTGGTCCTGCCCCCCCCTGGTCTTGTATCCCCTGGTCCTGTACCCCCTGGTCCTGTACCCCCCCTGGTCCTGTACCCTGGTCTGCCCCCTGGTCCTGTACCCCCCTGGTCCTGTACCCCCTGGTCCTGTACCCCTGGTCTTGTCCCCTGGTCCTGTACCCCCTGGTCCTGTACCCCCTGGTCCTGTACTCCCTGGTCCTTTACCCCCTGGTCCTGTATCCCCTGGTCCTTGCCCCCTGGTCCTGCCCCCCCTGGTCCTGTACCCCCTGGTCCTGCTTACCCCCCTGGTCCTGTACCCCCCTGGTTCTGCCCTGGTCCTCCCCCCCTGGTCCTGTACCCCCCTGGTCCTGTACCCCCCTGGTCCTGTACCCCCTGGTCTGTGCCCCTGGTCCTGCCCCCCTGGTCCCTATACCCCTGGTCATGTGCCCCCTGGTCCTGTGCCCCCCTGGTCCTTGCCCCTTGTTTTGCCCTGGTCCTGTGCACCCCCTGGTCATGTACCCCTGGTCCTGTGCCCCCTGGTCCTGTACCCCCCTGGTCTCCTTACCCCCTGGTCCTGTACCCCCTGGTCCTGCCCCCCTGATCCTGTACCCCTGGTCCTGTACCCCCTGGTCTGTACCCCCTGGTCGCCACCCCCTGGTCCTGTCCCCCCTGGTCGCCTGTCCCCCCTGGTCATGCCCCTGGTCCTGTACGCCCCTGGTCCTGTACCCCCCTGGTCCTGCTACCCCCTGGTCCTGTACCCCCTGGTCCTGTGCCCCCTGGTCTGTACCCCTGGTCACCTGCCCCCTGGTCCTGTGCCCCCTGGTCATGTGACCCCCTGGTCCTGTACCCCCTGGCCTGTGCCCCCTGGTCCTGTGCCCCCTGGTCTTATACCCCTGGTCCTGTCGCCCTCTGGTCCTGTGCCCCTGGTCCTGTGCCCCCCTGGTCCTGTACCCCCTGGTCCTGTGCCCCTGGTCTGTACCCCTATTTTCTTCCCCTGGTCTATACCCCTGGTCATGTACTCCCCTGGTCGTGTACCCCCCTGGTCCTGTACCCCCCTGGTCCTGTCCCCCTTGGTCATGTACCCCCTGGTCTGTACCCCCCTGGTCGCCTCCCCCCTGGTCCTGTACCCCCTGGTCCTTGCCCCCTGGTCCTGTACCCCCCTGGCCCTGTACCCCTGGTCCTGTACCCCCCTGGTCTATACCCCTGGTCCTGTGTACCCCTTTCGTCCTGTACCCCCTGGTCTGTACCCCCTGGTCCTGTACCCCTGGTCCCCTTCCCCCTGGTCATGTACCCCCTGGTCCTGTACCCCCCGGTCTGTACCCCCCTGGTCCTGTACCCCCTGGTCTGTGCCCTGGTCCTGTACCCCCTGGTCCTGTACCCCCCTGGTCCTGTGCCCCCTGGTCCTGTACCCCTGGTCATGTGCCCCCTGGTCCTGTACCCCCTGGTCCTGTACCCCTGGTCCTGTACCCCCTGGTCGCCCCCCTGGTCCTGCCCCCTGGTCCACCCCCCTGGTCCTGTACCCCGGTCATGTACCCCCTGGTCCTGTACCCCCCTGGTCCTGTACCCCCTGGTCTGTACCCCCTGGTCATGTTGCCCCCTGGTCCTGTACCCCCTGGTCCTGCCACCCCTGGTCCTGCACCCCTGGTCCAATCACCCCCTGGTCCTGTACCCCCTGGTCCTGTTCCCCCCTGGTTCCTTACCCCCCTGGTCCTGTACCCCTGGTCCCAGCCTCCCCCCCCTGGTCCTGTACCCCTGGTCCTTTGCCCCCCTGGTCATGTACCCCCCCTGGTCCTGTGTCCCTGGTCCTGTACCCCTGGTCTCTTGCCCCCTGGTCCTGTACCCCCTGGTCCTTGCCTCCTGGTCCTGTACCCCTGGTCCTGTGCCCTCTGGTCCTGTACCCCCTGGTCCTGTACCCCTGGTCCTGCACCGTCCTGTCACCCCCTGGTCCTGTACCCCCGGTCATGTACACCTGGTCCTGTACCCCCTGGTCCTGCTGTCCCCCTGGTCCTGCCCCCCCTGGTCCTGCCACCCCCTGGTCCTGCTTCCCCCTGGTCATGTACACCCCTGGTCCTGTATCCCCTGGTCCTGTACCCCCCTGGTCCTGTGCCCCCTGGTCCTGTACCCCTGGTCCTGTACCCCCGGTCCTGTACCCCCCTGGTCCTGTACCCCCTGGTCCTGTGTCCCCCTGGTCCTGTACCCCCTGGTCCTGTACCCCCTGGTCCTGCACCCCCTGGTCATGTACCTCCCTGGTCCTGTATCCCCCTGGTCCTGTACCCCCTGGTCCTGTACCCCTGGTCCTGTACCCCCCTGGTCCTGTGCCCCCTTGGTCCTGTACCCCCCTGGTCCATGCCCCCCTGCTGCACCCCTGGTCTGCCCCCTGGTCCTGTACCCCCTGGTCCTGTACCCCCTGGTCCTGTACCCCCTGGTCTGTACCCCCTGGTCCTTACCCCCTGGTCCCTTACCCCCCTGGTCCTGTACCCCCTGGTCCTGTTGCCCCTGGTCCTTGCCCCTGGTCCTGTACCCCCTTGGTCTGTGCCTCCCTGGTCCTGTATGCCCTGGTCCTGTACCCCCCTGGTCCTGTACCCCCTGGTCCTGTACCCCTGGTCCTGTACCCCCCTGGTCCTGTACCCCCCTGGTCATGCCCCCCTGGTCCTGCTGCCCCCTGGTCCTGCCCCCTGGTCCTGTATCCCCTGGTCCTGTACCCCCTGGTCTCTTACCCCCTGGTCCTGCTTGCCCCCCTGGTCCTGTGCCCCCTGGTCATGTCCCCTGGTGCCTTCCCCCCCTGGTCTGTACCCCTGGTCCTGTGCCCCTGGTCATGTGCCCTGTTCATGCCCCCCTGGTCCTGTACCCCCTGGTCCTGTGCCCCCCTGGTCTCTTCCCCCTGGTCTGTACCCCTGGTCCTTGCCCCCTGGTCCTGCCCCCCGTTGCCCCCCCTGGTCCTGTACCCCCTGGTCCTGTGCCCCCTGGTCATGCTTACCCCTGGTCCTGTACCCCTGGTCCTGCCCCCCTGGTCCTGTACCCCCTGGTCCTGTCCCCTGGTCCTGCCTCCCCTGGTCCTGTACCCCTGGTCCCTGCCCCCTGGTCCTGCTTACCCCTGGTCTGTGCCCCCCTGGTCCATGTGCCCCCCTGGTCCTGTGCCCCCTGGTCCTGTCCCCCTGGTCCTGTACCCCTGGTCCTGTACCCCCCTGGTCTGTACCCCCTGGTCCTGTACCCCTGGTCCTGTACCCCCTGGTCCTGTGCCCCCTGGTCTGCCCCCTGGTCCTGTACCCCTGGTCCTGTGCCCCTGGTCTGTACCCTCTGGTCTGTGCCCCCGGTCTGTGCCCCTGGTCCTCTTTCCCCTGGTCCTGTACTGTCCTGTACCTGGTCATGTACCCCTCTGGTCTATGCCCCCTGGTCCTGTACCCCCTGGTCCTGCCCCCTGGTCCTGTATCCCCTGGTCCTGTACCCCCCTGGTCATGCACCCCCTGGTCCTGTACCCCCTGGTCCTGTACCCCCCTGGTCCTGTACCCCCCTGGTCCTGTACCCCCCTGGTCCTATGCCCTGGTCCTGTACCCCCTGGTCTGCTTACCCCTGGTCCTGTGCCCCCTGGTCCTGTACCCCCTGGTCCTGCAGCCCTGGTCCTGTGCCCCTGGTCCTGCTGCCCCTGGTCCCTATGCCCCTGGTCCTGTGCCCTGGTCACTTGCCCCTGGTCTGTCCTGGTCCCTGCCCCCTGGTCCTGTACCCCTGGTCCTGTACCCCCTGGTCCTGCCCCCTGGTCTGTACCCCCTGGTCTGTACCCCCTGGTCCATGCACCCCGTTCTGTACCCCCCTGGTCCTGTACCCCCCTGGTCCTGTACCTCCTGCAAAATAATCTTTTTATTCCTTTCAATAATCTTTCTAATCCTTATGACAATCCTTCCAGCCACTCAACTGATCCTTGTAATCCACTATCATAATCATTAAAATCCACTGCATACTAATCCTTGAAATTGATAATCCTTGAAATCCACTCTATTACGATAATCTCTCCAGTATCTTCGCGAAATTAATCCTTTCTCTCTCTCTCTCTCTCTCGTAGTGTTTTTGGTTTATTTTGTTTTAATATTTAGTAAACGCTGAATTGTCTGTTAATTTTGTTTCTAAGATGTCTGTTTGTCTGTCTGAGTGAGCGTTTTATCTGCCTGTCATTTTATATTAGTGGCTGTTTGAATGTCTGTCTTTGTATGTCGGTTTATTTTCTTGCCTGACTATATGACTTTTTCTGTCTCTTTCTCTGTCTCGTTCCATGTCTGTTTGTCTCTCCAGTATTCTTCTTTCCCCTATTATATGTCACCCGCTTCCTTCCCTCTTCCCTTCCATCCTCCTTTAAGTATCACTAAGGCTCCTTCACTATTTCATTCCATGCTCCTTGAAGTACCAATCAATTTCCTTCCTTCCTTCCTTCCTTCCTTCCTTCCTTCCTTCCTTCCTTTCTTTCTTCCTCTTGTAGTGTCAGCTGGCTCCCTCTCTCAGGCTGGCTAGTCTACCGTTCCTTGGAGTAACGTCACACGACAATTGTTTTCTGGGACAACTCTCTGGCGGCCTGGGGGGGGTCGAACATGGACAGAGAGCTGCTGCTTCTGGGAAAAAATGGGGTGGTGGAGTAGGTAGGTCTGAGACAGGGAGAGAATAGGAAAGTATCTAGTTCTGAGAAAGGGAGGTGGATATTTCGGGTAACCGGAGGAGGGTTGGGAGCTGTAGTGACAGTGGGCAGTGTGGATGCGGCACACTGAACACTTCAAGGGGAGGCATTGTGGCCAGCACTGAACTCGATCACTTTCATTTCACCAACTAAAGTCAGGCACTCATTCACAGCTGGATCGGTTGGGTTGCCCATGGGGCAAACCAATGGTCTTTAAACAACAGGAGACGAGTGCTGTATCCACTTGGCCGCCGCACCCCTAAATCATAAGGTAGAGAACAACAAATAAATGGGACAAAAACCCTCTCATTGGCTGTATTACCTCGCACCAATACAAACTTTGTGTATGTGACAAGTCATCTCCTAGTCAGGTCAGGAGAGACACACACACTGAGCTGCCTGACGTACCCAAGAAGGCCAACTACTACTATTACTACTTTTTTTTTTTATAAATGGCCTCCATCCTCCCCTAATAGCCATACCTTCGCCACCATTTTATTATCTTAAAATTGAATATCCTAATACATAAGTAGCTATCCTAGCTGTGTTGAGTTAGTTGAGCCTCAGATCTATGCGGCATTCAGTGACTGTTGCCTCATAGTCAATATCTGCAACTGTTGCCGGCTTTGGGGCCGATGCTCTCGTTCCCCTGAGGCAGAGCAAAGCCGACCTAAGGAGAGAGAAGGACAGTCGACATCTCATCCAGGCTGTAACATAACTTCTAGGCTGCTGCTTCTGTTCGGATAGCACCTCCGCGAGTCTGGCATAGAAGCATCTTGCACTTGTTCCCATCCCACCAGAGGTTGTGAACACTAGAGGAGTGAAGCTGCCTTGATCAACGTTTTGAATTCTCTCCCCATATGCCCTTCTCTTGTCGTTCTCGTTCCTCCTATGTGCAGCATCGAGAGCTAGGTTACGGTGACATGCGGCCATGGGATCAAAAATCCTGATGTCGAAGAAAGCTTGCTGTCCCCGCGTCCAGAATCCTCGAGCACTGACGTCCACGCGGGCTTCGTTAGATGTATTTGAAGTCTTGTGTTGGAAGATCTCGCCATCCAATGGAAGGAGGGTCGGTTCTACCATGACGTCCCGGCAGATTTCCTTCAACATATTTGCTGTGAGATCCCTTACCTCGTCATGCCTCATGCATATGAAGCCCCCCTTCTTGCAGACCATGGCGTGATCGCCATCATAGGAAGAGCCACACGCATTGGGAGGGCAAACCTTCTACTGGCCAACCGTACCTTAGAGCAATGGCATCTGTAAATTCTTGTTTATTAAGACTGAAACCTTTTGCCCTTATCGGTAACGTAGTTAACCAGTTTGAGGCGCCCACCTCCTGCGCTATAGCTACTTTTTTTTCAAATTTTCAGGAACCTGCAGCAATCGTTGCTGCAACTTTTCATTTTGGCAGTGCTGTCGATCTGTCGTAATGGACCTACGAATCTTATTTACTTTGCTGGTATCCACTTCCCCTGTTGCATTCTGAGCTATTATGTGGTCCGTGAGGGCTGCCGTGAGCTTAAGTGAATTTTGATGTTCAGTGGCAGCAATCTCCTCTGGATTAGTTAGTCCCATCCCTCCCAGTCTTGGTGGAAGTGCAAGAAGTGCTCTTTCTGCTGGGGTTAAGTCAGGGTGTTTCACTAGTTTGGGAATGAACTTGACACTGATAGCTTATTCCAGAGGGTGGAGGAGGGGTCCGATCTCAGGGATGGTACGCATCAGGTAGTTCCAGCGATGCTTGACTCCATGGGTGAATGCTGCAAAGGCCGCATGTGGCTCTGTGTTAGCAATCTCAGACAGATTTCACTAACCCACTCATTCACCTTTCCCGCTACGTACTCGGTCTTGAAGTCCGTAGTGCCAATTACTGCGCCTGGATGTCTTTGGCCGTCCTTAGTTATTTTGACCTCACTTCTGCCAAAAACCTCCAATGCCCGTTCATAATGTTCTGGCTTCACGATGAGGAAGGACTTGCTGGCGTTTGGGTGGTACCCTATTTGTGGACCTCGCGATGTTACCAAGTCCCACCACTTTTTGATGCACTCCACTTTTCCTCCTCCTGTAAGGTCATCAGCATATGCCACTTGTTTGACCCCAGTTGTTTCAAATTTTATTTCTTGTTGGAGCACTGATAGGCCAATTGCATACATTGCCATTGCAACGGGGTCCCCCTGTGTTGTTCCCTCGGTCGACTGTAGGATGGTATCACCTCGTAGAGCCTTGTTATTTACTATGTAGAGGTCTGAAGGATTCCTATACGAATTTTCAACATGCATCGCAAAGCTTGGACACTTGATCTTGATGTTGTGCAGTGCAGCCTTGCGGTTAAGTATGTTGAATGCGTTTGAAGCATCCACCAGGAGAACGGCCTCACAATCACGCTGCTCAAATATCAATCTCATCGCGTGAATGGCCGCCTCCCCACCAGCCTGGTGGCCAGCACACACTTGTAGGTTCCCTGCTGCTGACCTGACATCATCCTTTACCACCTCCATTATGCACTTTCCGATGATCCGCCTCAGCACTTCCCCCACCCCTATAGGTCTACATCCTGGTTTCCTTTCCAGAGGAATAAGGCGACAGGCCGTCAGGGCCTACTACTACTACTACTACTACTACTACTACTACTACAACTTTGCTGTTACTCGGAATCGAGTATGACGATCATCCAGCTATGATAAAATGATATGAGTTACTAAGGATGTCACCTTCGTTGGTGAGCTCTGAGGTGACTAAAGAGGCTGATACGGTACCGGCAGGATCGTCCACAGATATTGAACTTGTGGAGGGCTACGTCTAGTGCGGGAGGGGTGGCGACAGCGTCTTTCCGGAGTTGGCACTTGTCTGCCTCAGTTTGCAGTTGGGCTAACTCGAAAGTATTGACACCTTCTTGTGTGGTGATCCTTCAAGCGTCGCGGTCTGGAGTAATCGTCTCCCCAGTGAGGGGGTCGATTTGGCACTTTTTCAGGTTTGTCTTAAGACTATCCTTATACCTTTTCAGTTTCCCGCCAGCATTACGACATGTAGAGGAAGAGGATTGTGGTCAGAGGTGGTCCAGGGGAGTGAGGGAGATGAGTGTACTGACAAGGTGGAGGAGGGAGATGAGTTTATTGACGAGGTGTAGGAGGGAGATGAGTGTACTGACGAGTTGTAGGAGGGAGATGAGTGTAGTGACGAGGTGTAGGAGGGAGATGAGTCTACTGACGAGATGTAGGAGGGAGATGAGTGTAGTGACGAGGTGTAGGAGGGAGACGAGTGTACTGACGAGATGTAGGAGGGAGATGAGTGCAGTGACGAGGAGTAGGAGGGAGATGAGTGTACTACCGAGGTGTAGGAGGGAGATGAGTGTACTGACGAGTTGTAGGAGGGAGATGAGTGTAGTGACGAGGTGTAGGAGGGAGATGAGTGTAGTGACGAGGAGTAGGAGATGAGTGTACTACCAGGTGTAGGGAGGGAGAAAGATGAGTGTACTGACGTGAGTTGTAGAGGGAGATGAGTGTAGTGACGAGGTGGAGGGAGATGAGGTACTGACGAGTGGGGAGGAGATAGAGTAGAAAAGACGAGAGTAGGGAGGGAGATGGAGTGGCACAATGGAGGTGTAGGGAGGGAGATGAGTGTAGTGACGAGGTGTAGGAGGGAGATGAGTGTACTGACGAGGTGTAGGAGGGAGATGAGTGTAATGACGAGGTGTAGGAGGGAGATGAGTGTAGTGACGAGGTGTAGGAGGGAGATGAGTGTAGTGACGAGGTGTAGGAGGGAGATGAGTGTAGTGACGAGGTGTAGGAGGGAGATGAGTGTAGTGAGGAGGAGTAGGAGGGAGATGAGTGTACAGACGAGGTGTAGGAGGGAGATGAATGTAGTGACGAGGTGTAGGAGGGGAGGAGTGTAGTGACGAGGGTAGGAGAGATAGGTGTGACGAGGGGTGGGAGGGAGATGAGTGTAGTGACGAGGGGGTAGGAAGGAGATGAGTGTACTGACGAGGTTTGGGAGGGAGATGAGTGTAGTGACGAGGTAGGAGATGAGTGTAGTGACGAGGTGTAGGAGGAGATGGAGTTACTGACGAGGTGTAGGAGGGAGATGAGTGTAGTGACGAGTAGGAGAGGAGATGTAGTGACAGGTGTAGGAGGGAGATGAGTGTAGTGACGGGGTGTGAGGAGATGAGTGTAGTGACGAGGTGTGGGAGGAGATGAGTGTACTGACGGATGTGGGAGGAGATAGTGTGGTGACGAGGTAGGAGGAGATGAGTGTGACGGGTGTGGGAGGGAGATGAGGTGTAGTGACGAGGGTAGGAGGGAGATGAGTGTGACTGACGGGGTGTAGGAGGGAGATGGGTGTGTGACGAGGTGTGGGAGGGAGATGAGTGTAGTGACGAGGTGTGGGAGATGAGTGTGGTGACGGGAGGTGTGGAGATGAGTGTAGTGACGAGGTAGGAGGAGATGAGTGTGCTGACGAGGTGTAGGAGGAGATGAGTGTAGTGACGAGGTAGGAGGAGATGAGTAGTGACGAGGTGTGGGAGGAGATGAGTGTAGTGACGAGGTAGGAGGAGATGAGTAAGGTGACGAGGTGTGGGAGGAGATGAGTGTACTAGGGGTGTGGGAGGAGATGAGGTGTGGACGGTTGTGGGAGGGATGAGTGTGATGACGAGGGTGTAGGAGGGAATGGATTATGTGACGAGGTGTGGGAGGAGATGAGTGTACTGACGAGGTGTGGAGGAGATGAGTGTAGTGACGAGGTGGGGAGATGAGTGTACTACGAGGTGTAGGATGGAGATGAGGTGTACTGACGAGGTGTAGGAGGAGATGAGTGTAGTGACGAGGTGTAGGAGGAGATGAGTGTAGTGACAGGTGGAGGGAGATGAGTGTGACGAGGTGTGGGAGGAGATGAGTGTGGTGGACGAGGTGTAGGGAGGGAGATGAGTGTAGTGACGAGGTGTAGGAGATGAGAGTGTAGTGACGAGGTGTGAGGAGGGAGATGAGTGTAGTGACGAGGTGTAGGAGGAGATGAGGTGTAGTGACGAGGTGTAGGAGGAAGATGAGTGTAGTGACGAGGTGTAGGAGGAGATGAGTGTGATGACGAGGGTGTAGGAGGGAGATGAGTGTGGTGACGAGGTGTGGGAGGAGATGGGTGTGGTGACGAGGTGTGGGAGGGATGGTGTACTGACGAGATGTAGGGGAGGGAGATGAGTGCAGTGACGAGGGGAGTGGGAGGAGATGAGTTGGCGGTGTGGGGAGGATGAGTGTGTGACGGAGTTGTAGGAGGAGATGAGGTGTGGTGACGGGGTGTGGGAGGGAGATGAGTGTAGTGACGAGGGTAGGAGGGAGATGAGTGTACTGAGGGTGTAGGAGGGAGATGAGTGTACTGACGAGTTGTAGGAGGGAGATGAGGTGTGAGGCAGGGTGTAGGAGGGAGATGGAGTGTGGTGACGAGGTGTGGGAGGGAAGATGGATGGTGACTTGAGGTAGGAGATGAGTGTGGTGACGAGGTGTGGGAGGAGATGAGTGTGGTGACGAGGGTGTGGGAGGGAGATGGGTGTAGTGACGGGGTGTGGGGAGGATGAGTGTAGTGACGAGGTGTAGGAGGAGATGAGTGTGGTGACAGGGTGGAGGAGATGAGTGTAGTGACGAGGTGTGGGAGATGAGTGTAGTGACGAGGTGTAGGGAGGGAGATGAGTGTAGTGACGAGGTGTAGGAGGGAGATGAGTGTAGTGACGGTGTAGGAGGGAGATGAGTGTAGTGACGAGGTGTGGGAGGGAGATGAGTGTAGTGACGAGGGTAGGAGGAGATGAGTGTGGTAGGACGAGGGTAGGAGGGAGATGAGGTGTGGTGACGAGGGTGTAGGAAGGAGAGATGAGTGTACTGACGGGGATGGGAGGAGATGAGTGTAGTGACGAGGGTAGGAGGAAGATGGTGTGGTGACGAGGTGGAGGAGGAGATGAGTGTGGTGACAGGAGGTGTAGGAGGAGATGAGTGTAGTGACGAGGAGTGGGAGGAGATGAGTGTGACGAGGTGTGGGAGGAGGAGATGAGTGTGGTGACAGGGGTGTAGGAGGGAGATGAGGTGTAGTGACGAGGTGTAGGAGGAGATGGGTGTACTGACAGGATGTAGGGAGGAGATGAGTGTAGTGACGAGGGTGTAGGAGGGAGATGAGTGTGAGTGAGGTGTAGGAGGAGATGAGTGTGGTGACGAGGTGTGGGAGGAGATGAGTGTAGTGACGAGGTGTGGGAGGGAGAGATGGAGTGTGCTGACGAGGTGTAGGAGGAGATGAGTGTGGTGACGAGGTGTAGGAGGGAGATGAGTGTAGTGACGGGGTGTAGGAGGAGATGAGTGTGGTGACGAGGTGTAGGAGGAGATGAGTGTACTGACGAGTGTAGGAGGAGATGGTGTAGTGACGAGGTGTGGGAGGAGATGAGTGTAGTGACGGGGTGTAGAGGAGGGAGATGAGTGTAGTGACGAGGGGGTGGAGGGAGATGAGTGTGGTGACGAGGTGTAGGAGGGAGATGAGTGTACTACGAGGGTGTAGGAGGGAGATGAGTGTACTGACGGGTGTAGGAGGAGATGAGTGTAGTGACGAGGTGTGGGGAGGGAGATGAGTGTGACGAGGGTGTGGGGAGATGAGTGTGCTGACGAGGTGTGGGAGGAGATGAGTGTAGTGACGAGGGGTAGGAGGAGATGGTGTAGTGACGAGGTGTGGGAGGAGATGAGTGTGGTGACGAGGTGTGGGAGGAGGGAGATGAGTGAGACGGGGGTAGGAGGAGATGAGGTGTAGTGACGAGGTGTAGGAGGGAGATGAGTGTAGTGACGAGGTGTAGGAGGGAGATGAGGTGTAGTGACGAGGTGTGGGGAGATGAGTGTAGTGACGAGGTGTAGGAGGGAGATGAGTGTAGTGAGGAGGTGTGGGAGGAGATGAGTGTAGTGACGAGGTGTGGGAGGGGAGATGAGTGTGGTGACGAGGGTGTAGGGAGGAGATGAGTGTAGTGACGAGGTGTAGGAGGGAGATGAGTGTAGTGACGAGGTGTGGGGAGGAGATGAGGTGTAGTGACGAGGTGTAGGAGGAGATGAGTGTGGTGACGAGGTGTAGGAGGGAAGATGAGTGTAGTGACGAGGTGTAGGAGGGAGATGAGTGTAGTGACGAGGGTGTGGGAGAGGAGATGAGTGTGGTGACGAGGTGGGAGGGAGATGAGTGTAGTGAGCGAGGTGTAGGAGGAAGATGGGTGTAGTGACGAGGTGTAGGGGAGGAGATGAGTGTACTGACAGGTGTAGGAGAGATGAGGTGTGGTGACGGGTGTGGGGAGATGAGTGTGCTGACGAGGTGTGGGAGGGAGATGGGTGTAGTGACGAGGTGTAGGAGATGAGTGTACAGACGAGGTGTAGGAGGGAGATGAGTGTAGTGACGAGGAGTAGGAGGAGATGGTGTACTAGAGGGTGTAGGAGGAGATGAGTGTACTGACGAGGTGTAGGGGAGGAGATGAGTGTAATGACGAGGGTAGGGAGATGGAGTGTAGTGACGAGGTGGAGGAGGGAGATGAGTGTAGTGACGAGGTGTAGGAGGGAGATGAAGGTGTGGTGACGGGTGTGGGAGGAGATGAGTGTGCTGACGGGGTGTGGGAGGAGATGAGTGTGCTGACGAGGGTGTAGGGGAGGAGATGAGTGTAGTGACGAGGTGGAGGAGGAGATGGTGTACAGACGAGGGTGTAGGAGGAGGGAGATGAGGTGTGCTGACGAGGTGTAGGAGGGAGATGAGTGTGGTGACGAGGGTGTAGGAGGGAGATGAGTGTAGTGACGAGGTGTAGGGAGGGAGATGAGTGTAGTGACGAGGTGTGGGAGGAGATGAGGTGTAGTGACGGGGTGTGGGAGGAGATGAGTGTAGTGACGAGGTGTGGGAGGGAGATGAGTGTAGTGACGAGGTGTAGGAGGAGATGAGTGTAGTGAGGGGAGAGAGGAGTAGGAGGGAGATGGAGTGTAGTGACGAGGGTGTAGGAGGGAGATGATGTAGTGACGAGGGTGTAGAGGAGATGAGTGTAGTGACAGGGTGTAGGGAGGAGGGAGATGAGTGTAGTGACGAGGTAGGGGAGAGATGAGTGTAGTGACGAGGGTGGGGAGATGAGGTGGAGACGAGGTGTAGGAGGATGAGTGTACAGACGAGGTGTAGGAGGAGATGAGTGTGGTGACAGGAGGTGTGAGAGGGAGATGAGTGTGACAGAGTTGAGGAGGGAGATGAGGTGTAATGACGAGGGTGTGGGGAGGGAGATGTGTGTGCTGACGAGGGTGTAGGAGGAGATGAGTGTACTGACGAGGTGTGGGAGGGAGATGAGTGTGGTGACGGGTGTGGGGAGGAGATGGGTGTGCTGACGGGGTGTAGGAGGATGAGTGTAGTGACAGGAGGTGTGGGAGGAGATGAGTGTAGTGACGGGGTGTGGGAGGGGAGATGAGTGTGCTGACGGGGTGTAGGAGGAGATGAGTGTAGTGACAGGGTGTATGAGGTAGATGGGTGTACTGACGGGGTGTGAGGGGGTGGGTGTACTGACGAGGTGTAGGGAGGAGATGAGTGTGGTGACGGGGTGTAGGAGGGAGATGGGTGTAGTGACGAGGGTGTGGGGAGGGAGATGAGTGTGACAGGGTGTGGGGGTGGGTGTACTGACGAGGTGTGGGGGAGATGGGTGTGTGACAGGTGTGGGGAGGAGATGGGTAGCTGACGGGGTGTGGGGGGGTGGGTGTGTGACAGAGTGTGGGGAGGAGATGGGTAGTGACGGGTGTGGGAGGGAGATGGGTGTGGTGCAGGGGTGTAGGAGGGAGATGGGTGTGTGATGAGGTGTAGGAGATGAGTGTAGTGACGAGGTGTAGGAGGGAGATGAGTGTAGTGACGGGGTGTGGAGGGAGATGGGTGTAGTGACGAGGTGTAGGAGGGAGATGAGTGTAGTGACGAGGTGTAGGAGAGATGAGTGTGCTGACGAGGTGTAGGAGGGAGATGGGTGTGTGAGGTGTAGGAGAGATGGGTGTAGTGACAGGATGTGGGGAGGGAGATGAGTGTAGTGACGGGGTGTAGGAGGGAGATGGGTGTAGTGACGAGGTGTAGGGAGGGAGATGGGTGTAGTGACAGGGGTGTGGGAGGGAGATGAGTGTAGTGACGAGGTGTAGGAGGAGAGATGAGTGCAGACGGGGTGTAGGAGGGAGATGGGTGTAGTGACGAGGTGTAGGAGGGAGATGGGTGTAGTGACGGGTGTAGGAGGAGATGAGTGTGAGTGACGAGGTGTGGGAGGAGATGAGTGTAGTGACGGGGTGTAGGAGATGAGTGTGGTGACGGGGTGTGGGAGGAGATGAGTGTGGTGGCAGGTGTGGGGAGGATGGTGTAGTGACGGGGTGTAGGGAGGGAGATGAGTGTAGTGACGAGGTGTGGGAGGGAGATGAGTGTGGTGACAGGGTGTAGGAGGAGATGAGTGTAGTGACGAGGTGTAGGAGGGAGATGGGTGTAGTGAGAGGTGTAGGAGAGTGGGTGTAGTGACGGGGTGTAGGAGGAGATGAGTGTGGCAGGGGTGGGAGGAGATGAGTGTAGACGAGGTGTGGGAGGGAGATGGGTGTAGTGGCCAGGTGTAGGGAGGGAGATGGGTGTAGTGACGAGTGGTAGGAGGGAGATGGGTGTAGTGACGAGGTGTAGGGAGGAGATGAGTGTAGTGACGAGGTGTAGGAGGGAGATGGGTGTACTGACGAGTGTAGGAGGGAGATGAGTGTAGTGACGAGGTGTAGGAAGGAGATGGGTGTAGTGACAGGTGTAGGGAGATGGGTGTAGTGAGGTGTAGGAGGGAGATGGAGTGTAGTGACGGGGTGTAGGAGGGAGATGAGTGTAGTGACGGGTGTAGGAGGGAGATGGGTGTAGTGACGGGTGTAGGAGGAGATGAGTGTAGTGACGGGGTGTAGGGGAGATGGGTGTAGTGACGAGGTGTAGGAGGGAGATGAGTGTAGTGACGAGGTGTAAAAGGGAGATGGGTGTACTGAATGGGGAGATGAGTGATGTGACGAGGTGCAGGACGGAGATGAGTGTAGTGACGAGGTGTAGGAGGGAGATGAGTGTAGTAACGAGATGTAGGAGGGAGATGGGTGTAGTGACGAGGTGTAGGAGGGAGATGAGTGTAGTGACGGGGGTGTAGGAGGGAGATGGGTGTAGTGACAGGAGTGTGGGAGGGAGATGAGTGTAGTGACGGGAGTTATGGGAGGGAGATGAGTGTAGTGACGGGTGTAGGAGATGGGTGTAGTGACGAGGGGTGTAGGAGGGAGATGAGTGTAGTGACGGAGTGTAGGAGGGAGATGGGGTGTAGTGACGAGGGTGTAGGAGGGAGATGGGTGTACTGACGAGATGTAGGAGGGAGATGAGTGTAGTGAGGCGAGGGAGGGGAGATGAGTGTAGTGACAGGGGTGTAGGGAGGGAGATGAGTGTAGTGACGAGGTGTAGAAGGGAGATGGGTGTGACAGGGTAGGAGATGGTGTGGTAGAGGTGCAGGACGGAGATGGGTGTAGTGACGAGGTGTAGGAGGGAGATGAGGTGTACTGACGAGGTGTAGGAGGGAGATGGGTGTACTGACGAGATGTAGGAGGGAGATGGGTGTAGTCACGAGGGTGTGGAAGGGAGGAGACGTTAGCCTCTCGTCTCCAAACTTCACTGTTGTCTGAGTGTAAGTCGCGGCATAAATCATGCAAAGTCTCCCCGCTGGTCCGATCTCTTCTTCCCGTGGACAACTTGGAGGAAATATCCCCAGTGAGACGCTCTTCACTTCGACATATCATTTCAAATGTTTTAAGGCGGGGACACGGAAAGTTACAGGAAGTTACCGTCTAGTGATTCAGGTTTATATTTTGCTTGATAAGATACTGCAGCCGTGGTAGAGGGTGGAGGAGTGTGGCAGGTGTAAGGAGGGTGTGGTGGGAAGGAGGAGAGTGAAGGGGAGTAGGAGTGTGGTGAATGAGGAGGAAGGTGAGAGGTGTGGAGTGGAGGAGTTATAAGGCAAGATATTGGGAAAAACTGGAAGGTCGCTTGGTGGAGACGGGGTTCCTGGCTGATGACAGTGATGGATCTGGGTGATGAAAACCGAGGAGTGCGGGAGGAATGGAGGTAGGAATAGGCACAATTTCTCTCTGTATGGGGCGGAATGACTCGTGGGGGAGTGTAGGGGAGGCATCATACCTCTGTGGTGGTGACCTAATTGGTTTATTTGTTTTGTGGTCATTTATCTTTTTAATCTTAGATCGTGGTACTGCTGCAGGCGTGCTGGACGGTGATGAAGAACGTAGAGACTTGTACCGATTAATGGTGGAAAGTGACATTGTACAGTACTCCCCTACTTAAGTAGTTCTTCAGAGATGTGTGTGTGTGTGTGTGTGTGTGTGTGTCACACACAGGGTGGTAAAATGCGTCTAGTGTGGCAGAATTATGTCAGTGTTAAGGTACAACCACTGCTTGCTCCCTCTCACTTTCAGCTGCCGCTGCTAGCTAGCCCTCATGAGAAACAGGGATGCACGCAGTCTTCCCTGCCAGTAAACAGCCTCTTCACCATCAAGACTCATGCTGTACCTCCCCGTGCCAACTCACGGTAACTGGGCGCTTCGTGGGCCCAGGCTAGACCAGCAGGGGATCTCGCAGGCGCAGTGGGCCTCAAAGGGACGGCACATAGACCTGCTGGCATGTGAACACGTTCTGATGCTTACGAACCACCGCCCCGCTGCCTTGCGGATTAACCCTGGTAGGTATAAAGCTACGGAAATAAACCCCGAACAAAAAATCTGCGGTGGAGCCCCGCATCAGGCGAACATGGTTACAGAGCTCCAACAAGACCCCCAACGGCGGTATAAGCGGTAGAGGTGGCCACTGTGGAAACCCAACGACTATAGTGGTGGACGAAGGCAATGCCTGATGGACAAGCTACTAAGGCGAATCCCAACAAATTGGGCTATTGGTAGTCCATTGCAACTCTCCCTCACGTCGTTGCAACACTTGCACCACTGGATCAGGAAAAGGGAGAGTTAAGATGTGTGGTTGCAGCCTGCGCTCTGCCTCGCCACATAAATCAACTCATGCGCAGCCATCATCCAGCTCATCACAAATCTCATCATCATCAAAAACCCTATACCCCCAGAAGTCCTATGGGGACGGACGAGTGGCGATGGGGACAGCCAGAGATAACTGCCAGGAGTCTCTAGTCACAACTCTGCACATGGGCGGCACAGATAAGATGGTCGTTTATGCACTGGGACCTAGGCAGCAGTGCAATACGGTTCTTGTCTGTGCGACTAAGCACAGTTAGGGTGTGTCATAGAGGAAAATCAGCTAAAACTAATGGCCCATCACTTTTTTGGTAGATTTTAGTGTATATAAACAGAAAATAATTTCAGTTTCAATATTTTGCAACCTTTTGCTTGGTAAATTTTAGCGTGAAATTTATCGAAAATCTAACGAACAGCTGCATTAGTGCATTACAATTAAAATAGTGAACATTGCTTTCGACTTCATTCTTAACAAACCCAACTAACAATATTTTTTTCTGTTTCAGATTCTGATGCATTTATAAGTTGATAATACTTGCGATGGCTGCTTGTGTCAGGACGAGGAACCAAAAATCCAGCCATCTCAGTCACTATCTTGGGTCTGGGAGAGAGCTCCTGAAGTCGGAGTTGCCTACATTGAGAGATGCTTTGAGATACGGTGTTTTAATCAGGCAAATCAGTGAAAAGAACCAAAGAACTTACACAAACAAAGACATTGGCAGTGATATGACCAAAGCTGTCTTGGCCCAGTACACTCTGGCTAACGCTCAGTTCAAGCCTCCAGTCATAACAAGTCAGAAGAAGATTAGTGAGAGACTGCTAGCCAGTTGGGAAAAGGCAAGAGATATCTCTCTTCGGAGAGGAAAACTTGCAGTTAAGGACAGCTTTGCCAAGCAACTGGACCAGTTATTTGACATAATTACTTGCAAGTGCCCAATTGTTCTCTGTCCTGAGTTTGGATGCGATCGTGACTGTAAATCCGAGGCCCACATCTCCTGTATTTGCAAGCGTGAACTGAAGATTCCTGTGATCGAACTGGCATTTGTCAAAGCACAGAGAGAGAAGACTGGTAGTATAGGGGCTCTCAAGATTTCTAGCCAAGATATTCCGGAGTCCAAGAGACAGGAGGCTGCCACAGAGAGACAGAAGAGGAGAAGAGTTGCCGAGGAAAAGAGACTTGAGAAGGCCCAGGGTGAGGTAAAAAAGGCCGATGATTGAGCCGGTTGATTCAGAGTCGAATGATTTCCCATGGCTGATCCGAATGCTGACCAGGAGAATGGGTGACTTTGTCCCTAACCCAGAAAATAATGATCCTAAACCTCTAGGTATAAGACTGAAATAGAAAGATATCCCGAGCATAGCTCTGGCCAGCATGCGACACCACACTGGTCTCAGAGAAACTGCAGTGAGATAAGTATCAGCTGCCTGGATTGACGGTGGTTTGATAAACACCTGATGATGCTCCACCTGCAGGATCATAAATAAAGCATGAGAGCTCAGGAGAAACTTGTCAGTAACCTAGAAGAGGAGTTTGATATGATAAGAGAAAATGGAACTTCACCTGTTTGTTCTTTGATGGGAGAAGGGATGACACTAAAGTGTTCATGAAAGTTGGAGATTCTGACAAGTTGTTCCCTGCCATGGTGTAGGAGGAACACTACTCCTGCTGCAGTGAACCAGGAGGGAAGCATTTGTGGCATTTCACTCCAGAGAAAGATGACATCAGGAAACCAGCTGAGATAGTGGCAGATAACATTGTGAACTGGCTCAGAGAGAGGAACGTAGACCAGACCCTGCAGGCCATTGGAGGGGACAGCACCAACACGAACACAGGGTGGCAAGGGGGGTCATACAGTGGATAGAGCGGAAGATTGGGAGGAAGCTTGTCTGGATTGTTTGTGACCTCCACACCAACGAGTTGCCACTCAGACATCTGATCCAGGAGCTGGATGGTAAGACTCTTTCAAACAACAGATGGTCTGGTCCTCTTGGCAAGATGCTGGACTCTGCCACTGAGTCTTGAGAAAATCACAGTTGGCCCTCCACTCGTTGAGCTTGCACATACTGTCATTGACGACCTGAGTACTGACCAGTACTATGGTTACATGATTTGCAGTGCCATCAAAACTGGGGTCATGCCTGATAGACTTGCTTACTCAGCAGATAGGTCCAGTCTCACATTCTAGGTGGCTCACAAACGGCCTCAGGTTCTGCAGAATCTGGGTCGCTCATCATAAACTGAAAAGGAACCAGCTTCACAATCTGAGACTCTATTAGTCCAATCTACATCGTGAGTGTCTATCACAAATTGGTCTGTCACCAAGGTCAAGCTACTGATGTTCGAAGGTCCGAGGCATGTTCTTCCAGCTTGAGCTCCTGAGGAGTCAGCCAAGGAAGGTTGTTCAGATTGTGGAGCAGACTGTGAGGAGATCTTCCTGGCATGCTCATCCCGAGGCAGTTCTGCAGACAATGCTCTGCAGTAAGGATGAGGAGGAGAAAAGAGTGGCAGTCAAAAAGATCTTGGATATGAGACTTATGAGAGGATCTGGGCATGACGAATCAGTTGGTGACGATTCCTTCAGGGTCAGGAAGACTCTTGAAGTCAATCTAGGTGCCAAGACCCCTCACTGATTCTCATAGATCTGATAACATCCAGGCTGGCAGTGAGCCCCCTCTTACCTGCAGCCTCACCAATGTTCAAGTCAGAGCTTTCCTGACAACCCCATGCATGTCCCTGCCTGGCCCTCGCACACCCAGAGTAGAGAGCGAGGCCAGCAGTCACGTGTACAGCCAGGAGAGGAGGGAAGGCTACATCCGAGCTCAGGTGGTCAGCAGGGAGGTGATGAGTAGAAACAGAAGCAAGAAAGACATGTTCTCTATGGTGTGCAGCAACACCGGGTCGTAGTAGTAAAACCGGTTTTTGTATTTGATGATTTTGTTTTCTAAAGGAATATTAAATTTAATAAATGTGTCAAGATCATTCGTTTCACTATTCTGGATCATTTTCATCCTAATAAATTAACCTGATACATTTACTTTACTTTAAATAAGCTATTTAGTGGTGTTGGTAAAAGGGTGGGAATACTGAATTTTCATAAGATTTCAAGTTAAAATTTACCTAGCAAAAAATGAAAACTTTTCAAATCTGAAGATATCACATGATTCTGCACATAGAACTACATCATTAATACCATGGGCCGATTTTTCAAACTCAAAAAAAAAAAAATTCGCCTCCGTATGACACACCCTACTAAGCAGCCGTTTCGAGGAGCCACTCTGCTCACCCACATGGGGAGGGGGCTAGAAAATATGCCCTAAACATAGCCTGCCTAAAAAACCAACTTGACTGGACAACCGCACCCAGTAAGGTCATCCTTATGCAGTCGAATACACAATCAAAATCACAGATCCAAAAAAAATGGAATGTCAGGACCCTCCTGGAGACTGGCACGAATGAGCGTCCTGAGAGAAAAACTGCCCTTGTGGCAAAAGACCTGGCTAGGTATAACATCGACATAGCAGCCATTAGTGAGTCCCGGCTCCCAGATGAGGGTCAACTCACAGATCGGGGATCTGGCGATACCTTTTTCTAGAAGGGTAAGCCTCCTGCAGAAAGAAACCGCATTTATGGAGTTGGCTTTGCCATCCGCCCACACATCCTACACAGGCTAACTGAAACGTCTATTGAATCACTCACATCATGCCTTTTTCAGCAGTGCATACGCCCAAACATTGGTCCCAGAGGATGACCTCAAGAAGGCCTTTTATGCTGACCTCGACAGAGTGCTAACCTATATCCCAAGAGAAGACAAGGTTGTGCTCCTTGTTGACTTCAATGCCAGAGCTGGCAGAGATGCTGACATTTGGCAGCGAACCATAGGGAGAAATGGACTAGGCAAATGTAATCCCAACGGCCTACTCCTCGTCAACAAGTGTGCTGTACACAACCTCACTATCACCAATATCTTGTTTAGGCAGGCCGATAATTTCAAGGGTTCGTGGCAACACCCACGATCCAAACACTGGCATTTCATTGACTACATCACTGTCAGGGAAAGAGATTGCCGAGATGTCTTCATCACCCGTGCCATGCATGGCTCACACCACTGTGACACTGATCATCGGCTTGTCAGAGCCAAGCTCTCACTTCACGTCGCCCCAAAATGGCGAAGGCAGCAAGCCTCCAGAAGAGGTTTTAACACTAAGCGTCTGGAGGATCCAGCGATAGCACATTTTTTCAGAGAGCAGCTCAAACATGGGCTGATAAACAACCCAGGAGCAAACAACGCAAATCCCAGTGCCGAATGGGATATTCTCAACACTGTCATGACAAAAACCTGCAGAGAGACCCTCGGCCAGACCAAAAGAATACACCAGGACTGGTTTGATGAAAATGACCCGGCAATCAACGTACTCATCGATGATAAACGTGCTGCTTTTACTAACTGGCAGAACACCGCTCAGTCTCGGACGAAAGCTGCTACCTTCCTCAAGAAGAAAGCAGCGGCCCAGCGGAAACTTTGCAATCTAAATAACGACTGGTTTAAAAATAAAGCATATAAATACAAAAAATTGCGGATCAGCACAAGATGCGCGAATTTTTCAATTTCACTAAAACATTTTATGGGCAAACCCCTCCGCTCATCCGACGGTAACTCCATAATCAAAGACAATGAATGCCTCCTTCAGCGCTGGAAATAGCACTACTATTTACTGCTCAATCGAAACACCGATGTGGATGTATTGACTTCCCAGCAGGTCCCTCATCATCCAGAGCTGACCCACCTCATCTATCTTCCATTCACTGGATGAGGTAGCTACTGCCATGAAACAGATGAAAAATAACAAAGCCCCAGGGCTTGATATAATCCCAGCCGAGGAGTATAAAGCAGGAGGACCTCTGCTTACTAGCCGTCTCCACTCTCTCCTGGAGAATATATGGGAAAAGGAGGAAATCCCCCAAGCTCTTAAAGACTCCTCCATTGTCAATATTTATAAGAACAAAGGAGACCGGCCAGACTGTGGCAACTACTGCGGGATCTCGCTGCTCTCCGTAGCTGGCAAGATTATCGCCAGAATCCCCCTAAACAGAGACCTTCCTGGGGCGGAAAACTTCCTCCCAGAATCTCAATGTGGCCTCAGACCATCACGTGGAACCAATGACATGATCTTTGCTGCCCGCCAGACACAGGAAAAGTGCAGAGAACAGAGTCGTGACCTGTATATGGCTTTCATCGACCTAACCAAGGCCTTCGACTCGGTAAACAGGGAAGCCCAGCAAAATTTATCTCCATTGTGACGCAACTCCACGATGGCATGAACGACAGTGTCCTGCACAACGGCACCCAGTCTGAGTTCTTCCTCATCCAAACAGGAGTTAAACAAGGGTGTGTACTGGCACCAAATGTTTTTTTTTCCATTTTCTTGCCTGCCCTCCTTACTCGTGCCAGTGCCAATTTAGCCGGCGGGTGGACATCGCGTACCGGGTGAAGGGTCTTTTCAACATAAAACGACTCCAAGAAAAAGAAAGGTGTCGGCAACTTCCATTACTGAACTTTTGTATGCAGACGACCTCACCCTTGTTACTCACACTGAACACGACCTACAACAGATCCTGAACACCTACGCAGATGCGCATGCACGCTTTGGCCTTGAGGTGAATGTACGTAAGACTCAGATTCTCTTTCAACCTGCCCCTGGTTCAGACACACCTTCACCATCCATCCAGCTTAACGGTACTACCCTCTCTAATGTTACCCACTTTCATTATCTCGGCTCCCAATTGTCCACCACCGCAGACTTCGGTGAAGAGATTCAGCATCGGATCAGATGTGCATCTCTCGCCTTTGGTAGACTCCGAAACCCTGTCTTCAGCAGTAGGGAGCTGAAATTATCTACAAAGCTGCACGTATATCGAGCAGTGGTCCTCCCCACTCTGCTATATGGCATTGAGACATAGGTCACATACAGGAGGCACCTCAAGGCACTTGAAAACTTTTACCAACAGAGCCTACTTTCCACCCTCCGTGTTCGCTGGGAAGTCAAGAGAACAAATGCCAGTATTCTCACTGACTCCAACTGTAGGAGCATCGAGGCTACCATTATCCCCATTATCCATGAACAACTACGTCGGACTGGCCATGTTATCCGCATGGATGACAGTCGACTGCCAAAGCAGCTTCTTTACAGTCACCTAACGAATAGTAAACGTAACGCCGGCGGGCAATTGGAAAGGTATAAGGATAGTCTTAAGACAAACCTGAAAAGGTGCCAAATCGACCCCCTCATCAGGGAGTCGATTACTCCACATCGTAACTCTTGGAGGAGCACCACACGAGAAGGTGTCAATACTTTCGAGTTAGCCCGACTGTAAACCGAGGCAGACAATAGCCAACGCCGGAAAGATGCTGTCACTGCCCCTCCCGCACCAGATGCAGTCCTCCACATGTGCAACTAATGTGAACGACTCTGCAGGTCCCGTATCGGCCTCTTTAGTCACCTCAAAACTCACCAACCTCGGTGAGATCCCTAATAACTCATGTCATTGTATCATAGCTGGTTGATCATCGTACTCGATTCCGAGTGACAGCAAAGTAGTAGTAGTAGTAGTAGTAGTAGTGTGTGTGTGTGTGTGTGTGTATGTGTGTGTGTGTGTGTGTGTGTGTGTGTGTGTGTGTGTGTGTGTGTGTGTGTGTGTGTGTGTGTGTGTGTGGGGAAGGTGAACACACAAGTTTATGATGTGCATGAAACTAAAGATTGTGAATCCTCTTGGTCAGTTATGGAAGTTGCTGCCATTAATTTAATATTAGACTTGGCAGAAGTTGAGAACAAAAAACTTGCTGCTCTTATGAAAAATATTTGATCAGTCCCGCAATTGAGGACGTAGATCAAAACACCAGTACATATTTACACTTTCTCGAGTTTGTTTGTATTTCCTTATGTAAAAACAACATTTTCTTGATGAATTAAACGAAATTACGAACACCGTGCCAACACTCAGTCAATGAAAACATTTGAAATACAGTAAAGGTGTTGTTCAGCCCTTGGCATTTCTTCTGTGTGAAGTAGTTTTGATGTCACCCCCGATCACAGTCCAAACAGACGCTGTGTAGTGTTGGGTGAGTGAGGTGGCGAGCGGTGGCGTCAACAAACAGATCCTACAAGGCTAATACCCCTTATTACATACTGTACAGTATAACCTCTTGCGTGTAAGAACCCATTTGATTCACATATATTGAAAAAAAAATGATGGAGAGGATGTCTATATAAAGAAAGTATTGTAGTGAGATATAAGAATTTAGAACAGTATAGACGTGGGAGGGGTAAGAACACACCCACACCACCACCTTCATCCCTCCCACTCACATCCTTCCTACAACCTCAGCAACTCCGCATCCACACCCACTGCCTCCAACTCACCTACTTCCAACTCACACCTTCAAGATAAAGCACTTTTATTTCGAAGTATAAAGTGGTGGGGTCAACCTTGTGACCTCCACAGGTCATTTAAGATCAACCTGGGATAAAATAGCAATATTTATAATGACACCAATACGGCCTCTTTAACACCTTCCGTTGTTGTTTCAGTTTATGACAAAATTACCTTGAATGACCTCTAAAGGTTCAATTGATGACCTTATTTGGGGTCAGATATTTGGGGCATCTTCGGATTTGGATTCCTTGGGTCAAAATCTATAGGATAACATTGAAAAATCACTTTTCTCAAACTTTGTAACAAATTATGATGCTACCGACCCCACTAATAGCCTGTTCGCCCATACCACTTTACCCTTTACCAAATCGCATCATAGCAAGTTCGTCCCCTGCCAGCTCGCCTCATAGCCTGTTTCTCTCTCTCTCTCTCTCTCTCTCTCTGTTCGTGTACACGTTATGTTATGTTATGTTATGTTATGTTAGGTTAGGTTAGGTTAGGTTAGGTTAGGGTTCCCCAGATAAAGGGTTCTCGCTAGTACTCACATTTAGTTATAAAAGTACGGCTTAGTCATAATGATAACTGCCATCGTTGATTACCTTGGTTGTGTAAAATTCTGGGGCGAATAGGCGACAGGCGAAACAACTGTACACTCCACCAACCCAGAGGAGTTTGTTTACTCACACTCACACATCTACGAAGCCTAAGTATGCAGCAGGATACTGTAGGATCATATTCCCCTGTAGAGTGAGAATATCCTGCTGTAGCGAGGTCGAGAGTCCTGAGGTTTAGGGGTTGAGCGGGGCCAGGGGTTGATGCTGAGCTGACTGATGTGGTTTATTGATATTTACAAGTTAATGTATTTAGACAGAAACTCTTAAAATTTTCGACATTAATTTATACACAATAAAACTGTCTATAGTCACGTAGGAGTCACGTCGGGGTTTTTGCAGGTCTTCTGTGTTTAGCAATTAATATTCAGACATGGTTCATTGCACGTGGTCCCAGGAGTCCCGTACAGTACCACGATATTAAGGTACTAGTCACGGGAGCTTCACGCCCTACTGCTGCAGTACAATATCCTGGCGCCACACTCAACACGAGGTCCTCCAACTCTATATTGCTTCAGCTGTAACTTAACAGCGGGTGACTAGGCTTGACTGCGTCTTGGGTGCAATTCTGGCAGACTCACAGTTTAGCGAGTTTCAAGATGATCTAAGTCTTGCCTGGCTGTCGACTGGGCCCTTGTACAGTATATCTACAGTCACATTACCATCCACCACAATTTTGGGGGAAAAGAGCTCAGCCATGTCTCTACAAAACAAATATAAATTATAATATTTTTAAGTCTTTTCATAACTTTATTTAATAGTAATCTATGATACTTTGAGTCATTGAGTTTAACCAGTTGTGGTTGTTGTAATATTTCTTTGATGTAGACCCGCTCTCCTAACTTCTCTGTACACGTGTAGATTTTATAATCTTTAAAATTAGTGTCATAAGAAGATACCTTCTCCAATAAGAGTAAGAATATTAATTTAATATAGAATATAGATGAATAATTTAAATGGCCAATTAGAGTTATGCTTTAGACGACGGTAACCTGTATTAGCCCCTGTCTAACAGACAGTAATACTTATATAAATGTGGGTTACACACATTAGGTTTACATAATTACATCACCCACAGTAACTTTCCTATGAGACGTGAGTAGTCATCAACTGGATTTGTGACAGTGTATTCCACTGTGCCCTCACACCTTGGCTGCAGAGTTATCATTCAAGTAGCCGGCTATTGCCAGTTCGACTCCCGTTTCTGAGCCACTGAGACGTGTGCTCAAAGAAGCTAGTTATACCTAAGCTTCGTCCCTTATTAATGCTCACAGCTCATAGCATTAATTACTGTGATATTCCAGTTATTGTGCAATAGTTTATTTTCCTAATAAATGGAGAAAAGACTATTTGGGGTTTGATAACTTAATCCACAAACATTTATGAGTGTTGATTCCAGTTCACCTCAAACTAGTGATTACACAGGTAACCGGAAACCGCAACAAACCTACAATGTTTTGGTCACGAGGGGAGATTTAAGGCCTTCGTCATCTGCTCAAAATAACTCAAACTATGATCAATTATTGTGTTGTATTGTAAAGCTTAACTCCTTTACTGTTACTTTATATTGGATGTGTATACTTAAAATACCACATACTTGTCTTTCATATGGTGCGGGAAGAAAAAGTGGTAGGGTTTTTAACAGAATTGTCATCATTATTTACAATTCTGATAGAGGCAGTGACTCTTAAGCCGAATACTGCTTCTAAAATGCCAACTATAGAATCTATACCTCCCTGGTCTCCTGGGTTATGAAGGTGAAACACACACAGTACAGGAATCTTCACTATCTATATGAGGGTAAGTGTTGCAGTGAGTCCCCTCGAGTGTAGGTCTAACCCGAGGACAAATTAACCAGTCTTAATCACTTTAACCTGATACAATGTCTTGTCTGTCTGGCTTTCATAATTAATAAAACAAAAGTCATTAGTGTGGGTCTTTTGGGATATAAAGGAACTGAATGTTAAAACTCTAACTTTTATGTATGATTCTATCCGTTGTCTCTTATAGAGGAGGCATTGGTAACAGCATGTATATTGTTACACTTCAGTTAGGTTGTGTTTCTTGAGGCCGGTTGAAGATTAAGGATTGCCAGGTCCGTCAGTCAATGAATCCAAGTGCCATCCCCGTGGGTGAGGGTTGGAGATCACAATCCCCCACTCTAAATGTTTTGGAATTGTCTAATAATAATAATAATAATAATAATAATAATAATAATAATAATAATAATAATAATAATAATAATAATAATAATAATAATAATAATAATAATAATAATAATAATAATAATAATAATAATAATTAACGGTTTATTGAAAGTTCTGCAGTTCGAAGGCTGAAAAATATACATTGACATAAATTTATTACATACATTGGTGGTTTAACAAAAGCCTTCATTAGAGAAAGGTAAAAGAACATACAGGAACATACAGATTAATGTAGGTGTTGAACAGCAAACACGTAGTGTAGTAACTCCTCCCAGATGGTGTAAGGAGGCTCACGTGGTGTAGTAGTTCTCACAGATGGTGTTAGGAGAACTCACGTGGTGTAGTAGTCTCTCACAGATGGTGTTATGAGGGCTCACGTGGTGTTGTAATTCCTCACAGATGGTGTTAGAGGACCTCACGTGGTGTAGTACCCCCTACAGATGGTGTTATGAGGGCCTCACGGTGTGTAACCTCACAGATGGTGTTATGAGGGCCTCATGTGTGTAGTAATTCACAGATGGTGTTATGAGGGCCTCATGGTGTGGTAATCCCCACAGATGGTGTTATGAGGGGCCTACATGGTGTAGTAATTCCCTGATGGTGTTATGAGGGCCCACGTGGTGTGTACCTCACAGATGGTGTTATGAGGGCCTCACAGGGTACCTCACAGATGGTGTTATGAGGGGCCTCACGTGGTAGCACCCTCACAGATGGTGTTATGAGGGGCCTCACGTGGTGTAGTAATTCCCTCACAGATGGTGTTATGAGGGGCCTCACGTGGTGTAGTAATTCCCTCACAGATGGTGTTATAAGGGGCCTCACGTGGTGTAGTAGTTCCCTCACAGACGGTGTTCTATGAGTGAGGTGTGGTCCCAGGCCTTCCTATCGTAGACGGATTAACACATCGCTGGTTGTTGGGTAGGGCCGTTATCACTGGGTACCTGGGACCTCACCGTGTGAAGGTCAACTTGGGTACCACTGTTACTGTTGAGTTGTTCTCACTGACTTAAGCACTGTTCACCACTGTTCACCTCTGTTTAACACTGGTTCCATTTCTTTCCTAAATGAAATAGTGACTTCTGGCGTGAACTTGTTGATATTCCGGTGGGGAGGAGGGTTCAGGGGAGGGAGTTGGTATGGGCCAACTTAACAGTTGACCTGGCTGCTCCGGGAGGAGCGCCAGGTACGTCTTGACCCTTCAGGTCAAGATGCTTGTATATGTGATTGTGTGTGCCTGTGTGTGTGTGGGTGGTGTGTGTGTGTGTGTGTGTGTGTGTGTGTGTGTGTGTGTGTGTGTGTGTGTGTGTGTGTGTGTGTGTGTGTGTGTGTGTGTGTGTCCGTGTGTGTGTGAGGTGTGTGTGTGGGTGGTGTGTGTGTGTGTGTGAGTGTGTGTGTGTGTGGGTGGTGTGTGTGTGTGGGTGGTGTGTGTGTGTGTGTGTGTGTGTGTGTGTGTGTGTGTGTGTGTGTGTGTGTGTGTGTGTGTGTGTGTTAAACTTACCCTGACTCAGAGAATACGTCTTGTTACTTGGACTATTTTATCTTTAGGAACTCGAGGCTGACAATGGCGCCAAGTATTACCGGGAATCTCCAAAGCATTTGGCAGGGTATGGCACAAGCCTTTGCTTTATAAACTTCCCTCTTATGGTTTCTCCCCCTCACATTGTTCTCTAATGTCAAGCTTCCTTGAGAACCGATCCATGGCAGTTGTTGTCGAGGGATCGATCCCTCGCTCTTTATCTACCAATAGTGGTGTCCTACAGGGTTCTGTTTTTTCACCTACTCTCTTCCTTCTTTTTATCAATGATTTACTTCACACTACGACTAATTCCATCCATTATTACGCTGATGATTCTACTCTTCACTCTTCACATTTTTCCCTTCCCCCTAACTTTCAAACTAGATCTTTTCTAGAGCTGATATCAATACATCTATCAATGCGGATCTATGCAGCATCTCCGAATGGGGAGGTAGAAACTTGGTTAAATTCAATAGTAATAAAACTCAGTATTTACCAATTACACTTTCCAAATTAGATGATCTCTCACCAATCACATTTCAGGACTCAATCATCCTGCCAAATTCTAAAATCGATATGCTAGGCCTCACCATTTCCTCTAATGTCATGGAAGCCACACGTCCACAACATTGCTAAAGCTGCCTCCCGAAAGTTGGGAATGCTGTACAGATGCCGTAGCTACTTCACTCTTGAGCAGTTGCTTCAAGTATATAAGGCATTCGTTCGTCCTAACTTGGAGTACTGTTCCCATAACTGGGATGGCTCTTCTTCTGTCCAACTGTTAGATAGGGTGGAATCAAAGGCATTTCGTCTTATTAACTTTCCACCTTCAGTTGACAATCTTTCTTCCTTTTCTCTTCACCTCAATGTTGCTTCGCTCTCTCTCTTTTACAGGTACTTTAACGGGCAATGTTCGGTGGATTTGGCTTCCGGTGTACCGCCGGCAAGGCCGTGAGCTCGTAACACACGTCTTGCCCGCGGTGCCCACCGTTTCTCTGTGGATGTCGGGCACACTAGAATAACCCGATATAGTACATCCTTCTTTCCTCACACAGCCAAACTGTGGAATGTTCCGCCTTCTTCTGTGTTTCCATACTCATACAATGTCTCACTCCAAAAAGCTGGTTTTCCGGCATCTTCGTGGTGTAGATTAATATAACCTTTTCCTTTTCTGTTTTTAATTTCTTTCTACTCCTATTTTTTTTCGTCTCCAAGGTCTGCTGTGGGAAGGTCGATGACCTGTGCCCGGGTGGGCTATTACCTGTAAAAAAAATAATAATAATAATAGTAAAATAAGTTTCATCAGCATCAGTAGAGAGAACTTCAGTAGTCGAGGGAAAATATTTGTTCCAGGCATGGCTCCAGGTCGCTGCCGCATGACTCATGACCATATAAAAAATATCATGTGTGATTGTGAGGACCACTTTTGATTATCTATTTAGGAGATACAATCTGCCACAACTGCTTCTGTTGTCCTCGGTGAAGTACAGGAAGGCGTCGACTTAGTATACTTGGCCGTCCTTTCCCCGGTGTTTCTCAGATACATTGTAATACTGAAGGACGCTGTGCAGTGCCTCTCGAATAGTGTCCAGGATTCTTTCCTGTCAACGAGGACGGTAAGAACAAGTGAACCATTTGCAACATTGACTCTGTGTTGTGCTAATTTACAAGGAACAATTCTTGAGATGTTGGAAAAAAAGCGTTTCGGCAATCTTACACACCGTGTGCTAGTATCTTGGCCTGTACACGTAACAAGCGGCTTTCACCCCACACTTACACCCGATCACAGCTAAGGGCTACCTTAGTCCCGCTCGGCGGATTCCTGAAGGACCCAGGCTGCTTAACCCAAGTTTTTGCACTATATCACACATCTACGCAACACAAACATAAAACCCATCACACACACACACACTTACCGATTCACTTTACGACCAATATAGTCTCAGTTTTGTGCCTTGTCGAGCTACTATGACCTACCGCCAGGAGGCAAATGGTTACACTTTGGATCTTTTCGCTGTTGCTGGCTGGGGAAGGATACCTACAGTTTTATCTTCTGAGGAGAAGGGCAAGACTGACCAAAGCGCCAGCTTAGTCAACTAAATTTTCCGGTTTCTTTACAGTTGGGAGGAAGATGTGGCAGGAGGATAATTCTCTCTAATTTCTATAAAATAATATAAAATAATACTGTTACCCGGTGCATATATTTTGTTCATATCAGCCTTAAGAACAATACAAATTTAAATCTGATAATTTACTGATTAATCCTAAGACGGTATAGTCTAACATCCCATTAAATGAGACAATGAATTAAGGAAAAAATTACGTGTGGTGCGTCATGATTCTCTGTTGACTGTTGTTTACCTTGAGGGACCCGGTAAAGTATACAACATACTGACGTAAGTGTTATAAAAATGAAGTAAGTTTATTTGTCATGTTAAATTAGCTTTAGTATGTGTATATTGTGAGCTGGAACTGTTTGTGTCATCTCTGGACGGATCTCTAGATGGTCCGCGTAATAGACATATTTTCATAAGCATTTGATTATATAAACTATTACAACATACACAAGTCTTATCAGCTACTCCTTACAGTACCTGTGCTGCACTGTAACAATCAGATACCACATTATCTGCTACCATGATCCGAACACTGTACTGTACCTAATACACTACAGAGAGATTTTAAGAATGACTTGTTTCTTAAAAAAATAAATAAATAATCCTGGGAATATGTTTACCGTAGATAAAAGGTAGACAAGTCGTTTTAATAGAAACATCTAATCTTTAGTAAGATTTGTTTCTTTTCTGGAAAAAATGGTTATTGTTGTTAAAAACATTTTTCTGTGTGTAGAACTTGTTTCTCTTCATGGTAAATGGTTGTTAAGATCCACCGTTTTCGTGGAAGATTGTTTTTTTTTTAAGATACCTTTTTTCTATGGAAATCATTAATTTTATCTACAAAAAATAGCTTTTTATTTTGTAGAATTTGCTTCTATTCTGGGAAAGAATTCTTTTGGTTAAAAATGTCGGTTTTCATAGATTTTAAAAATCTTTTTCGAATTACTAAGCCAAGGTTCCCACATCGAATGCTTGTACTTATATTTCCTTTTGTAAATTTTTAAAGCACTTCCACTTACAGTATTTGTACTTGAGAAACAATACTACATCCCAAGCCTGAATCAAACCCAATCTAATCTAAGCTAACCTAACTTAACCAAACCTAATCTAACCAAACTTAGCTAAATCAAATCTAACCCAACCTGCCGTACACAACGAAACCTAAATGTAATCTTTATAACAAGACATTAATAACTTTTCTAATTGCTGAAGTAAATATAACAACATAACGTCGCCATGCATTACATTAATCTGTTGGATTTTTTTTTTTTTAAGGACATTACCCCACCCGGGCACAGGTCACTGACCCACATCGGGGCCTGGGGGGCGAAAAATTAATAATAATAATACAGTAATTCATAGTAAATAAAACTTATAATAAAAGGTAAAATAAAATACTAATGACAATAACAATAACAACACTGTAATAACAACACTGATAATAAACAAAATCAATAGTGAGAAACGCTATAAGTACAGTATGTATGTTGTGTTGTCAACAGTAAAAGAAACAATTGAGACCCTGCAATTGTGTGTAAATGGGGCAGAAAAATCAGATCAGCAACCTAGGACTTGGTCACAATGTTCGTGATGCCATATGGCAGCAGGGTCTACCATTAGACAACACATTATGCTTCCAATGTCTTCCCAGGCGGTAGTACCTCCCTGTTTGGTAGCTGCCTGCTACCTACCGTTAATTTAGTGTCGTGTGACGTAATAGTTATGCCTGGTGCTGACGGCTTGTTTCACAGGATGAGGAAAGTCTCTCTTAATTCTCGTTCAGTTTTGTCG
Source organism: Homarus americanus (assembly GCF_018991925.1). Classification (NCBI taxonomy): domain Eukaryota; kingdom Metazoa; phylum Arthropoda; class Malacostraca; order Decapoda; family Nephropidae; genus Homarus; species Homarus americanus. Next base: position 7,768,367 of record NW_024744839.1, on the reverse strand, counting down.
TAAGAGAAGACACAAAGTAAACAAGACAAATGGCTTCACTGAGCACTGTGTCTACCTCACTCAGCACTGTGTCTACCTCACTCAGCACTGTGTCTACCTCACTCAGCACTGTGTCTACCTCACTCAGCACTGTGTCTACCTCACTCAGCACTGTGTCTACCTCACTCACTCTCGCTCTGCTAAAAGTTTATATAAAGTAATATATGCTGTTATGCCATAACTTATCAACTTGAATTACGTTAAAGATTAATATACCAATTGAGGACACATATGGCACAGATAATAAAAAAACAAAAAAGGAAACTCAGCACATTTAGTCAAGGGTTCAATCACAGCCCTCTCTTCATCCCAACTGTTCAGGAGTGAAGGTTTGGAATTATACACATTACAAAAGATTTAAATAAAATTTAATTACAAAATTTACCATAATTAGTGTGTAGGTTCCATAAGATAAATTAAATAAAGAGAATAAAGCATAAACATGATCCTTAATAAACAACTACTATTGGCACCGTGTATAAACAATAAACCATCTTACAACACAATAATTGATTGCACTTTACACACCATGAATAATAGTAAAGCAGCGCTGAATATAATGCTCAACTAAACCCGATTTGAAAAGGTATCCACCATTGACAAACTCAAACGTCCTTCCACCTCCAAGGCCAGCCAATGACTCCATACTCCAGGGAACTACAAACCTAACACTAATATTAATCAACTCCCATATTAAGCTGCAAAAATACCTACATACATACATACAGAATTATTTTTTTATGTATCAAGTACCAGCCCTGCTCACACATAATTATATGAAATATTATATTTACATAAGTTGAGAGTAACATGCCTAAAAAATATTTCATTACATACAGAGCGATGCACCACTGTACACTACTCCATGCATAACTATACATTCTGTATAATTTGTCTAAACCAGTAAATCAAATATTGACGTTAGAAAATGTACGACCCTTTGTGGTAACAACACATTGGCTTACTTTTAAAAAACATCTATCTAAATTCTTATTAATATATGATGTCCAGAAGTGAGAAACTAAAATGAAAGAAATTAAATGACTTTTTTTTTCAATTTTACCTGAAACAAAGATACTTACCATATATTAATACTGCTTTGATCAGCCTTATACTTACGGGACTGTACATAAACTAAAACATTCCATATACCGACGATTGGTGGATGTTGGCGTGGTACACAGTAAAGATATAATGAGTGCGAGACAGAATTATCACTTTGGGGCTTCACTGTCCTAAGACAATAGTGAGAAACATTGTAAGTGAAGAAGGTACTTTTTGTTAATACTTATATATGGTGTACAGGAAATCCCTTTAGTTTATCCTCTCTCATAAATAATAATAACAATATAATTAATTTGAGATTAACACACTAATTATTATTATTATTATTATTATTATTATGATTATTATGATTATTATTATTATTATTATTATTATTATTATTATTATTATTACTGTATTATTATTATTATTATTATTATTATTATTATTGTTATTATTATTATTATTATTATTATTATTATTATTATTATTATTATTATTATTATTATTATTATTATTATTATTACTGAACCAAAGGGCCGCACAGGATTCCCTACAAGGTGGTGTGAGTGACTCGGTGTAATGACTCACGGGAACGATGATGTCAAATGGGACCAACACCGAAGGAAATGCAACCGTCTTGGGGCAATATTTGTGTGTGTGTGTGTGTGTGTGTGTGTGTGTGTGTGTGTGTGTGTGTTAGTGTGTGTGTGTGTGTGTGTGTGTGTGTGTGTGTGTGTTAGTGTGTGTGTGTGTGTGTGTGTGTGTGTGTGTGTGTGTGTGTGTGTGTGTGTGTGTGTGTGTGTGTGTGAGGAAAGGAATGTGATCGTCCAATGACCTGTTGCAATTCTCATGAGGAAAATTTAGTTGAATTATTGATGGCAATGGCTAGGTTTAGTTTGGGTCAGGTTTGGTTAGGTTAGGTTAGGATTGGTTAGGTTAGGTTAAGTTAGGTTAGGTTAGGTTAGGTTAGGATTGGTTAGGTTTGGTTAGGTTAGAATGTGTAAATTATGTTAGTATTAGATCAGATTTTGTCAATGGATGGAGGACTCGATGACTAATATTGGTAATTATATTGAGAAAAATTGAGGAGGTGAGAGGGAAATATTAAAGTGTTTATAGAGACCAAGTTGAAGTCTGAAGGAAGAATTTGTAAGTCTTATTGAAGTGAGTAGAATTTAGAGGTCTTGGTGGAGAATTTAGAGGTCTTGGTGGAGAATTTAGAGGTCTTAGTGGAGAATTTAGAGGTCTTGATAGATGTCATAAGTCGTAGATCGCTGAATATATTCCTCCTCCTCCTCCTCCTCCTTCCTCCTCCTCCTCCTCCTCCTTCTCCTCCTCCACCTCCCCTATCCTCCTCCTCCACTATTATTTCCCCTTCCCCATCCATCTCCTCTCTTCCCCTTTCCATCCTTCTTCCTTCCCCCTCCTCATTCCCTTTCCTTCCCCTCCTTCCCCCCCTCCCCTTCCTGCATCCCCCCCCTACATTGACCTAGTCGAAGGTGACTCAAAAACATAAAACTTTTTACCACCTTAGATCAAGCGAAAGAGCGCCTGGCGGAATGATCACTGTGTCAGTCATAAATACCCGACAAGAAAAATATAACAAAGATTGGAATAAGATGAACCATATGTCAGTAGCGTGAATGAGTCTTAAGATCTAACTGGATATACTTACGACTTTAAGATGAGTTATGGAACACACCCAAAAAATAAAAAGAATCTCTCACATGTAAAAAAATAAAATCAATGACAGAAGAATAGTCAAGGATTTTGTTTTAATCTTGTCTGTGAGTTTTTTTTTTTATATAGGTAAAGAATAAATTAGTTGTGGTAGGTTTTAGTTTGGTTTACTTTCATTAAGGGAGAGTCCTGCTGTTGTATGTTTCAGTATCAATTTTTTTTATTTGATTTTTTTGTAGTGAAATGTGATTAAATTCATGGAAATATTCTTAGTTCTAATATAATTTCTTACTACTGTTTTTTTTTTGAGTTATATGGATTATGATCGGTGATTAGGACACTCGTAACGGCTCACTATATCTTATCCACGTAGACTCAACCCAAATTATACAATAGTCCACTTTTCTCCACTTCATTCCCTGCAGAGAAAAGTTAGAGACGGACCTGATCACATCTCTTAATATAAACTCTTCACGTCTTCACCATATTACGGGGGATGAGGCCTGATGGTGGAAAATCCTCCTTCACCCCAATGAGACTTTGACCTTTCTGCAACAACCAGTTCGCGACTTTAGAGGCTTCATATAATGACATCTCACGTCCCCTGAGCCTTACAGGAGCTCAGATCGATAATTAATAGGACACAAGCAGAGATTGGGAGCCCGCGAAAGTTACAATTAAATCGATAGTAGAGAAGTTCTCCTCCAAGGGTGACGTCTTGTGCTTACTGTTTTCTTGTAAGTAAAATTTAATTAATTTTTGTAAGTCGGTGTTACAGGAGGAACTGGGTGTTTATTATCGTGTGTGTGTGTGTGTGTGTGTGTGTGTGTGTGTGTGTGTGTGTGTGTGTGTGTGTGTGTACCCAACTGGTAATTGCATCTCCCCCACATCCCCATTACCGGTAACATATCGTCATTAGCTATCTCAGGTAATGTTATTCGCCTTCGTGTGACCTCTCCTTACCTAATTATATTAAATCAGGGACGTGGTCTGGCTTATAGTGGTATTTGAACTAACTTGCCATAATTTACCCTGAAGATCTGAAGATTAGCCCCGAACTTATTTCACCTGATGATTAACCTTTATCCTAACGCTACCTGGGGGAGTTAGGTTAGGTTAGGTTAGGTTATGGCTGATATCACCCGAAGGAAAGCTTATATCTGGTAACTGCAACATTTACCTGAGTACACCAATCTCTCCTTCAGGTAAGTGTCTGTCCACGAGAGAGTTCCGTGCTATGCGCCCAGGTAGACGATAAGCAAGTACAGTATTATGTGAATGATCCCACACAGCAGAACGCTGTCTATTGTCCCGGGTAATTGTTACTGACAGAGCCTTTGATGACGTTCCCAAGGCGACAGTAGCGCTTCCTCCTCACTGGCTGCGTCTATTCCGCACATTACCACAACTATGTTAGGAAAATACGTCGAGTTTCCTTTGTTGCTGGAACAAAGACGAACCACCTCATCTTTGCAATGAATGGCGCATATATTTATATATTTATTTTAGTTCCTCTCTCTCTCTCTCTCTCCAACATTGAAGTCTTTCATTACTAATTAGTTTCCTGTGTACTGAATAATCGTTGACATTTCCTGAAGTGTAGTTAAGTCAACCCAGGTCCTCCCACACCGAGTCGGCGCGCGGCCGGAGGAGCAGATGTACTCACCCCCTTGAGTATGATGACTTAATTCTTCGTACTCAAGGGATTAAGTAATCGTGCTTAAGAGGTTAAAGTAATTATACTAAAGGGGTTAAAGATATTATACTCAAGGGGTTAAAGACATAGTATTTCTATTGTCTGTTAATGTGAAGAACAGTAACAAGTGAATTAATGATGATGAATGTAAGAGACTGAAGTATAGAATCTAGGAAAAAAGTAACCTAACCTAACCTAACCTAACCAAAATTCTGACTTTTCTGCGACTTTTTCCCGGTCATCGAAATTAGACATTGTGTTGCATTTCTGTTTAGCTGTGAGAGTAATGTATAACGATGGGGGTCAGGTGTGAGAAAGTCAAACAGATGATTGTCTAAGTAGTAAAGTGAAGGTTCAGTACATGTACTGTACGCCATAACTAGACTACTGCTGGAGGAGGAGGAGGAGGACAGTCATGATGGTGCAGGTGGGCGCCAGTAGGACCCACCTGAGGGAGGGTTATAACATCACTATAGAGTGAGTCTCTTTTATAGATCTTATATGTCTTTAATGTTGTCTTAACGGCTCTCATCAACTAGTTATTACACCAGCATGACACATCACACAAGGGTAAACGGGGTATACTGTACACAGTGGGTTCGTTTCCACTCATAAGATGAACATCTTTACAACAGTAAACGTAATATGTACTGACATAAGCTGGGGTACCCGGCGTTGCTCGGGTCATAGATTTAGAGGATCAGCTGGTAGTCTATGTCCGTCTTTAGTCAAAATTAAGTGTACATGTAAAAATTAGCCTCACTATATTTAAACTCTCAGTGTTAATAATAGTTACCATACATAAGGGGCCTACTTTTAGGTCCAGCAGGGGCCGACCCCCATTTAGACGTTCGTAAGTATTATATCGCTCATTTGCATAAGCAAACCAAATCTCAGCTCAATGCCTTAAAAACCGTGGCCGTGTATAGCAGAGGTAAAGAAAATAAATGTGTTTTTAAAGAGGGGGCTGATCAATGAGGTCAAGCCCCTCACTCCTGGAGAGCTACGACACGTGACGCAGGGTAGTGATCCTCACAGGTTTATACAATTAATATTACTCGTACCTGAAGACATGATTTTGTCTGTCATTAAGCTAACATGTCGGAGTGAACCAGGTGGCGCCGGCTTCCGTGCATAATAACTGCTAATTTTGTTTATCTGTTTCTCCTTTGTTTTTACAGTTGTTTACTTGTTTATAATGGTGGTTGGGCTGTGATATGAATGTTTCGACTTATAGTGGAGATTGTAGCTCACTGGATTGGCTAGATTTTTTAATTTCTTACTATTATTATTATTATTTTTTGCGTTACGGTAAGTGTTGGTGCAGATGGCGTGTTCCTACGTCTGGCATATTAAGAGATATGTTATCATAGTGTATGGACACCTTTGGGACACTTCTGGGGCACATACCCATCACCAGGCCAGATTTCCGTCTCTGTCTTCAAAACTGCAGCAGTAGATAGCGAATAGTCACAGATATTGTGCAGAGATAACTAAGTTGTAAGTCTAGTTGCCCAGTTTTTGGTCGTTGACTTATGACTACTGATAATTCAGGAAGGTTTTCAAAGCCGGAAAACTTACTTGTTTTGTGCTGGTGATTACCCTGAGCTCTGGTCTTGTCTTAGCACTGATCATTTTATATTCGATAATATCAAATATGTATACAATTATTTCCTAAAGCTCCTACAGGTACACATCTAGTCTATTCCATCCACAATAAAGTGAAGCAGGATATGTAGGCTAAATATTTCAAGACAACGACAGGAGTCTCTCCATCTCCAACTGTGGTCGAGTAAAATAAATAATTATTCACTTTGCTCATAAGTTGATTCGTCAGTTAGACTTCCATCTCCGTTTGCTTCCTCATTGTGATGCATAATTCGCCTCCACTGAGCGCTCGGTCTTGTCATCTCTCAGACGTTATTCAGTGATATACTGCTAGACCTTACCAGCGTAATTATTGATTCACTTTATCTCCTCTGAAGTCTACGTGTGTCTTTTCAGTTCGTTTTGGACAGCTCATATCTTTCACACCTTAATTTTTGCCTAGTTTTTGTTTTCAACAATATTGTATAGGGACAGTGGGGGGGGGGGATTATTAGCCACTGCTACGCCTATTCGTCGATGTTAGTAAAAATAGATTCGAGACAACGTGGCACAGCGCGGCATAACGTGGCACAGCGCGGCACAACGTGGCACAGCGCGGCACAACGTGGCACAGCGCGGCACAACGTGGCACAGCGCGGCACAACGTGGCACAGCGCGGCACAACGTGGCACCGTCGGAACAGCTGATATATTTTAGTGTATTTTGTTATACGTCTTTTAATGAGTAAGATCATAGTTGTAACAGTGGTTATTTGAATTTATTATGGAGGGTAACAGTGCTATAACACTGTTTGTCATTGACGACACACAGTTGTGGGCGGAGCTTCTGGGCGACCACGTGGTAACGGTGCCAGGACAAACAAAGAGTTAAAAATTAAAATAACCAATGCCACAATATTACACCGGGCGACATCAAATTTGCTGCTGAGGCGAAAGTATGTGTACTGGACTAAATCGTGCATGCTGATTTCAAATCTGAAACCAGAATTGTTCGATTACGTCAGGTTTTCTAGTCAAGAAAAAACGTTTTTATTTTCATATAGTATTCCCTGGGTGTCATGAATATGTCCAATAGACAAATCATATTGTATTCATTTATTGCATGCCATTATACTGCGTTCCATGTGTGGGCATGAAATTATAAGTATTATATTATATTATATTATATTATATTATATTATATTATATTATATTATATTGTAGGGGTATCGAGATATTAACGTTGTCTAGCACTCAGGATGGAAGGAAACTCTAATGTGGTTTTCTTGTATAATATATAAGTTATATGATAGACAGTCTGGTGCTGGAGGTGCCGTGTGGTGGGGCTGCTCAGTAGAAGACGTTCGGTGAGTAGCGTGTTGAAGGAGGTAGATGTGCAGGAGCTTCGTTAGGGAAGATGTTGCCTGTTGCTGGCCTCCAGGTTGAATGAAATGTTAACAGCGTGGAGCTTGCTGGAGGAGATGTTGCTTGTTCAGGAAAATGGGCAGAATGAATCTCAATGGAGAGACAGAGCTTATATACCAGCAGCAGCCGCTATGAGTCATGTTGGGAAAACCCAAGAAGTCGCCGGTGAATAGTTTCGTTGCTAAGATAAGGTAACATCTGGGGACAGCTCTCGCTTGGTTGCTAGGCAACGGCACGTTGGAATGTGATAGCAGGTGGTGGCTGCTACGCAGTTTGTAGGGGAGACGTCCACTACAATATTATAATTAAAATATACATTATGTGTAAATGAATATATGAGGTGACTCAGGGGCAGAAGCTGTGGTCTGGAACTCACTGCTGATTGGCTGAGGTGAGGACAGCAGGTGGCCAATGAGCGAGCGGTTCAGGAGCCGAGGCTGCGGTATGGAACTCGCTTCTGATTGGCTGAGGCGAGGACGGCGGAGCGGTTGTAGTGAGAGTAAGCCATTACACCGCCCTATCTAAAGAAATGTCTGCAATCGAACTGGACTTACTTGCGAACACGTTCGAAAAATCCAACAAGATTTGGAGACCACGTGGACAGTTCTGTCGACTAGCAGGTCGCGACCTGTCTGCTTGGTGCGAGTGAAAAGCTAAGAGTGACCAGAGCATCCTTCCAGGCACGCCTGCCGCTCTAAGGGACTACTTAATTTTAAAATCCTAAACTATCCCCTGATTATCTCTATTTCTTTTTAGGGAAAGATTATCACTATCTTAATATTTATTTACGTTATTTAATTTCGGACACGAGCGTTTTCTACGGTTTTCCGGTAATTATGTTATTAATTCGTGACTGCATGAGGACATTCACTTTCGTATTTTAATTATTTCCTAAGGACACACGTAACATCTTTTGACATGGAAAACTATCCAAGTGTATGCATTAATTTGATAAAGTGTATTTAATTTTCGTTGGCTTGTATGGCGCTGCAGTTAGTTCATGACGCCTCTGCTTGGATGCGCTGCGCGAGGTATTTGTTTTAAATTTGCCATGCGGTATGAGTGCTACAGACTGCCTTACTTATGGTTCCCTGTTCGTCAGATCAGTAATTTTAGTTCTAAACTTTCAGACTATCACAATGTATCATGCAACCATTTTTTCAATAAGTATTACCTGAAATGTAAATTTAGCCCTTACTAAGAATACTTAGTATTGTAGGGTTACGTGATATTATGTTGTCTAGCACATAGGATGGGATGGATGGAAACTCTAGGTGGTGGTTTTCTTATATAAAATATATTATATGAAAGACAGTCTGGTGCTGGAGATGCCGTGTGGTGAGGAGCTTGCTTGGAAGATACGTTCGGTGAGTAGCGTGCTGAAGGAGGTAGATGTGCAGGAGCTTCGTTAGAGGAGACGTTGCATGTTGCTGGCCTCCAGGTTGAATGAGAGCTGGGCAGCGAGGAGCTTGCTTGGAGGAGGTGTTGCGTGTTCAGGAGCTTAGAGAAGAATGAATCAATGGAGAGACTGCGAGCTTGAGATATATTGCGCAGCCGGAAGTAAACCCGTGGAACTCGCCGGTTTTTACCCTGCTGTGGGTTAGGTAGACGTAGCAGCTGGTGACTTCTTTGGGAGTTAAGTTGGTTGGTTGCTAGGATACTGTCGCATTGGAATGTGGATGTAGTTGTAGGGGAGAGATCCACTACAGTATTATATGGGTAACTATTTAAAACAATATATATAATCTGCGTGACATTATTGAAAATGGCTGTAAATAGTGAGTGAATAATATATTTTGTTTTCAATGGTGCGTTGATCGTGCGATATCAAAGAAAACAGTAAACAACAAACAATATAAAACAATAGTTTTGTGAGATTCAAACCTTCGTTTTAAGGTCAAGTACTAAAACGAATATTAACCCAGTGCTGAATGTGGTTTTAGAACTTAATTTCCATGACACTTAAATACTGTATTAATATCAACTTACCTTTTTTTATCTTTAGTAAAACGATGGAATTTCACAGGGTTATAATCCCTCTTGTCTTTCCCACACATGGCACAGTCATGGGTACTTGTCTTGGGAACTATTTTACACATTAGACAGGTTGAACATGACGCAGTCTTCTTTAACAGACGACACGCAGCTCACAACACAGCGGATTAGCGCCATCTACAAGTAGTGCGACCTACTCCTAGGCATATACTGTACACCGATATGCAGGGGTACTTGTTTCTTCCTCTATATTTCTTGGTTTTCATTCAGAATTTCAGTCACGCCATGGCGCTCACTGTGGAAGAATGTGAGTTGCTCGTCAAACATTACATCAAGCGTACATCCTTTAGGGAATGTCAAATTGTAATTAAAAGTCTCTTTGGTGGCCATACGAAACCTTCGAAATCAGTGATATGGAAACTGGTGAAGCAGTTATGACAAATAGGCTGTGTGAAAGTTAAAAATCACATGAACCAGCCAAGTGTTATTACACGATACACTGTGTAGGAGAAAATTTGTGCCAGCATCATGGTGGTGGACACTTTCAGCTCTTCATGTAAGGTAATTAATTGTGTGGATTATGTCATGTCTATCTGTAACATTAGTCTAGAATTCTAGATTTATGCAAAATATTAGGTTACAAACTGATATAGTTTGTAGTGTAAGGGAATTATTTTGGGATCTAGAATAAAAAACAAAAATCACGTACTTTAACTTCCTCATATACAATAATCTTGTCATATACTTCTCTCTTTATCATTCTTCTCATTCACCAAAACCCGCAAGGTGCCTCCAATTTATTTTTCTACAATAGGGTTTTTAACTTTTCTTTTCCATTTGCCTGTCCTGTTAGACATTGACCCTGAGTGTGTAAGTTTATCCACCACGTCTTGTTCTTTCCTGCTCATCCTAACATTACAACAGTCTGAAGATTCCGTAGTGTTCTCTCGCGTAGATGTACTGACATTTAGGATTGTCAGATATTAATTATGACTGACAATATTTCAGACTATCAGTGGTGGATATTACGACCCCCCTACAACCATATGAATTGTCACTGAGTACGTAACTTTCCATAAAACACGTTAGCTACTCTGTCAGTCTTCGGCAAGGAGGACAGAAGTGTGTAAAGTCTTGAGGCTCTGTCAGATGCCACCAGTGGCATCAACTAAAGAACAGTGGAACGTGGACTATCTACCTTGACACCATCCTCAGTATTATTATCATTCATAAAATATAATGTGGCCAATTCTGCTTCAGTTACTTGGGCTCGTTAGTCGCGCTCTTTAATATAATCAGTAACGTTAAACTACCAAGCTCTCACCACTAATGCCTTGAGATAAGCGTTATTAGTATTATCCATTTCACCAGGCATCATCGACCCAGCCAGCACACAGCTGCATTACTTTACACGGCTGGAGGAATCCCCACAGGGTTCTGGCGACGTAACCAATCACATTTTTCATCACGGGGCGCGCGTGTTGAGCCGCCTTCAATGGTATGGGAGTGAGGCTTCTTTTCAGGTCAGTGGCCAGCATCTCCCCTCAGTACAGGCTACAGGGAAGTGAGGGAGTGGAGAAATCTAGGTTTGTGGGCCAATGAGACGGACTAGGGGGAAGGGATAAAGGCCATAGTGAAGGGAGGGAGGCCACCCAAGTGAGTGTACATAATGAGGAGCCGAGGGGACGACGATCTAACTAATGTAGGGTTAGGGATGTCAGGGGGAGGGGCGAATGTTTTGGTGTTATCTCCATCTCTCAAGGAAGGGTGTTCGGGAGTGGTGATGGGGAGTGTTTATTAGTTCGTAATTGTATAAGTTAATTTATCGGTACGCCACAACAAATTAGTTCTTGCGATAACTCAGCCAACAAGGAAATGGACATGTGGGATATTTAGTAAAATAATTATGAACCACCAGAATAAGAAGATTCTTCCATGGTCGAGTTGAATTTTTTTTATTTAGTATATTTATCAAAATATAATGTGTTAATCTTCAGTTTATTATTATGGATTAAAGAGAGGTTCCAAAGGGTGTCGGGTCCATTTTACCTCACTTTGTCGACTCCATCGCGTCGTGTCAATGAGAGAACAATTAACAAGGAAGGAAAACTATTGCCAAAAAGTGTACGTCTACAGACTCCACACACCTTGCTTTTGGTCACCATTATTTTGTTATGGCTTGGACTTTGATTGTCGCTCAGCCCTATCCCAGAAAATTTCTGCAGGCGCTAATGTGCTGCTCAGTAATTTTAGGTTATTAAGATGTTGGTCAAAGGCTCTATAACAACTTTCTTGTCTGGTCAAAACACATGGACCACTGTGACTACTAGTGTTAACAACCGCCTCACCACTACTCCAGTTAGTAACACTGTATACAGGCCTTATACAGTCTATTGGTAAACAGCGTCCCCAGTATGGTGCTTGATGTCGCGTAATGTTGCTTTATCCTCGAGTTTTAAAACATGTAATGATACGTCAGCTGTCAACGTTCTCAATTTAATTGGGGCTGCACATCACATGAATGTTCAGAATTATGTTAGAGCTAGGGTCCTCCAGCAGTGTTAAGAGCCGTGGGTCCCCCAGCAGTGTTAGAGCCTTGGGTCTCTAACAGTATTAGGAGCTGTGGGCCCCCAGCAGTGTTAGGAGCCGTGGGCCCCCAGCAGTGTTAGAGCCGTGGGTCCCCCAGCAGTGTTAGGAGCCTGGGTCCCCCAACAGTATTGGAGCCGTGGGCCCCCAGCAGTGTTTGAGCCAGGTCCCCCAGCAGTGTTAGAGCCTGTCCCCCAACAGTAGGGTGGTGTGGCCATACGGCAATTTTTTTTTTTTGAGTTTGAAAAATCGGCCCATGGTATTAATGATGTAGTTCTATGTGCAGAATCATGTGATATCTTCAGATTTGAAAAGTTTTCATTTTTTGCTTGGTAAATTTTAACTTGAAATCTTATGAAAATTCAGTATTCCCACCCTTTTACCAACACCACTAAATAGCTTATTTAAAGTAAAGTAAATGTATCAGGTTATTTTATTAGGATGAAAATGATCCAGAATAGTGAAACGAATGATCTTGACACATTTATTAAATTTAATATTCCTTTAGAAAACAAAATCATCAAATACAAAAACCGGTTTTACTACTACGACCCGGTGTTGCTGCACACCATAGAGAACATGTCTTTCTTGCTTCTGTTTCTACTCCTCACCTCCCTGCTGACCACCTGAGCTCAGATGTAGCCTTCCCTCCTCTCCTGGCTGTACACGTGACTGCTGGCCTCGCTCACTTGCTGTACACAACGCTCTATACTCTGGGTGTGCGAGGGCCAGGCAGGGACATGCATGGGGTTGTCCAGGAAAGCTCTGACTTGAACATTGGTGAGGCTGCAGGTAAGAGGGAGCTCACTGCCAGCCTGGATGTTATCCAGATCTATGAGATCAGTGAGGGTCTTGGCACCTGAATTGACTTCAGGGTCTTCGGCCTGAAGGAATCGTCACCAACTGATTCGTCATGCCCAGATCTCTCATAAGAGTCTCATATCCAAGATCTTTTGACTGCCACTCTTCTCTCCATCCTCATCCTTACTGGAGCATTGTCTGCAGAACTGCCTCAGGATGAGCTCCACCAGGAAGATCTATAAAGTCTGTCACAATCTGAACAACCTTCCTTGGCTGACTCCTCCAGGAGCTCAAGCTGGAAGAGAACACCTCGGACCTTCCGGAGAACTGATGGCTTGACCTTGGTGTTGAACCAATTTGGCAAGTAGACACACTCACAATGAATTGGACAATAAGTCTCGGTTGTGAAGCTGGTTCCGCTTCAGTTTATGATGAGCGACCCAAATTTTACCAGAACACAACAGAGAGCCGTTGTGAGCCACCTAGAATGTAAAACTGGACCTATCTGCGGGTAACAAGTCTATCAGGCATGACCCCAGTTTTGATGGCACTGCAAATCATGGAACCATCAGTACTGAGTCGGTACTCGGGTCGTCAATGACGTATGTGCAAGCTCAACGGTGAAGAGACCAACTGATTTTTCAAAGCTCAGATTTATTTCTAACTCAGTGGCAGAGTCCAGCATCTTGCCAAGAGGGGCCAGACCATCTGTTGTTTGAAAAAGGTCTTGCCATCCAGCTCTGGATCCAGATGTCTGAGTGGCAACTCGTTGGTATGGGTCTGGAAACAATCCAGACCAGCTTCCTCCCCAATCTCCGCTCTATCCACTGTATGGCCCCCCTTGCCACCCTGTGTTCGTGTTGGTGCTGTCCCCTCCAATGGCCTGCAGGGTCTGGTCTACGTTCCTCTCTCTGAGCCAGTTCACAATGTTACCTGCCACTATCTCAGCTGGTTTCCTGATGTCATCTTTCTCTGGGGTGAAATGCCACAAATACTTCCCTCCTGGTTCACTGCAGCAGGAGTAGTGTTCCTCCTTCACCATGGCAGGGAACAACTTGTCAGAATCTCCAACTTTCATGAACACATTAGTGTCATCCCTTCTCCCATCAAAGAACAAACAATTGATTCCATTTTCTCTTATCCCTTATCAAACTCCTCTTCTAGGTTACTGACAAGTTTCTCCTGAGCTCTCCTTACTTTGTTATGATCTATCACCAGGTGAACATCATCAGGTGTTATCAAACCACCGTCAATCCAGGCAGCTGTTGCTATCTCTGCAGTTTCTCTGAGACCAGTGTGGTGTCGCATGCTGGCCAGAGCTATGCTCGGGATATCTTTCCTATTTCGAATCTTATGCCTGGAAGGTTTGGGATCATTATTTTCTGGGTTAGGGACAAAGTCACCATTCTCCTGGTCAGCACTCGGATCAGCCATGGGGAAGTCATTAAACTCTGAATCAGCTTGACTCCAATCATCGGCCTTTTTTACCTCACTCTGGGCCTTCTCAAGTCTCTTTTCCTCGGCAACTCTTCTTCTCTTCTGTCTCTCTGTGGCAGCCTCCTGTCTCTTGGACTCCGGAATATCTTGGCTAGAAATCATGAGAGCCCCTATACTGCCAGTCTTCTCTCTCTGTGCTTTGACAAATGCCAGTTCGATCACAGGAATCTTCAGTTCACGCTTGCAAATACAGGAGATGTGGGCCTCGGATTTACAGTCACGATCGCATCCAAACTCAGGACAGAGAACAATTGGGCACTTGCAAGTAATTATGTCAAATAACTGGTCCAGTTGCTTGGCAAAGCTGTCCTTAACTGCAAGTTTTCCTCTCCCAAGAGAGATATCTCTTGCCTTTTCCCAACTGGCTAGCAGTCTCTCACTAATCTTCTTCTGACTTGTTATGACTGGAGGCTTGAACTGAGCGTTAGCCAGAGTGTACTGTGCCAAGACAGCTTTGGTCATATCACTGGCAATGTCTTTGTTTGTGTAAGTTCTTTGGTTCTTTTCACTGATTTGCCTGATTAAAACACCGTATCTCAAAGCATCTCTCAATGTAGGCAACTCCGACTTCAGGAGCTCTCTCCCAGACCCAAGATAGTGACTGAGATGGCTGGATTTTTGATTCCTCGTCCTGACACAAGCAGCCATCGCAAATATTATCAACTTATAAATGCATCAGAATCTGAAACAGAAAAAAATATTGTTAGTTGGGTTGTTAAAGAATGAATCAGAAAGCAATGTTCACTATTTAATTGTAATGCACTAATGCAGCTGTACGTTAGATTTTCGATAAATTTCACGCTAAAATTTACCTAGCAAAAGGTTGCAAAATATTGAAACTGAAATTATTTTCTGTTTATATACACTAAAATCTACCAAAAAAGTGATGGGCCATTAGTTTTAGCTGATCTTCCCTCCTATGACACACCCTACCCCAACAGTGTTAGAGCCGTGGGTCCCCCCAACAGTGTTAGAACCGTGGGTCCCCCCAACAGTGTTAGAGCCGTGGGTCCCCCAGCAGTGTTAGAACCGTGGGTCCCCCCAACAGTGTTAGAACCGTGGGTCCCCCAACAGTATTAGAGCCGTGGGTCTCCCAACAGTGTTAGAGCCGTGGGTCTCCCAACAGTGTTAGAACCGTGGGTCCCCCAACAGTGTTAGTGTTAGGCAAAACCCTTAACAGGATATTTGGTCCCACACAGCCTAAAGTCCATCTATTTCACCATCCCGTACAAAAACCCACTCATTTTCACCCTTAGAAACAACTTCAGAAGTTTCTCAATGGATTCTATCCACAATTTTCTCTTAGACTAGTCTTCAAAGCCCAGAGTTCAATTAAAAAATTCTTTAAAACTAAAGACACCATACCCACACACTTGTAATCACCAGTTGTTTAAACAGACCAGTTAATCACACAACCACCAAATTCAGCTTTCCGTAACCGCGCCAACCAACATGACAACCCATTCTCGTAGTCTGAATTCTCAGTTCTTGGCAGGAGCAACTGTGAGACGGACCTCCTCATATTGGAAGCCTTGTACAACACAAAATAAAGTCGCCCATTTGTGATATGGCTTCCTGTGAATTGTTGTGTTTTTCTCACTAAGGCTCGTCTCAATTAAGGTAATAAAATACCTCCTGTATGTTTTATTTTGTTCTGATTTTAGTTGTGGACTTAAGTCTCTTGTCATTTTTAGTGGTTTTAAATTGTAACGCGATGTTACTTCTACAAGTTTTGCGGAAGGTAAATTTTATAATAATATCTTTTTCTTGTATATTAACTCCAATTTTTTGAAAATTTTGTCTGTTTTCTAGGTTCTGATGATGGAAAATGATTTTTCCGAAACGTTAGTGATTAAAGAAACTCAACTTAGTCAAGATGTTTGTGTTTCCCCTGGTTCTCCTCTTCATTATAAAACTACGCCTTACTGTAACAAGTCCAGGGCTGAAGTTATATCCCATCGCTATGGACAACCAGTGCTCTCTTTGGACAGAGCGGTTGAAAGACAAGACTAAAAGTTGAGAAAGTTAGTGTGATCATGTGTTTCAGGATTTGTGCTCTTCACAGAACTTGATACCCAATTTCCTGAATTTTAAGATAAGTAACCGTAGCCTACAGCACTCTAAGGCCGACAGAAATTGGCAGACATTTACCTGACAGTAAGATAAAGACAGAGACATAATTTTAATCTTACCCGTGACAAGCGTAACACACTATCACGGGATTAAAGTCTCAGGCGTCTTATTTAGATTGCAACCATTTACGGAATTTAGTAAATATTATAAATTCCAAATTGATATCTAGACCTGAACTCGTCCAGTACCACAAACTTGGATAACTAGGTAATCCATCCCCTAATAAAGTGAATTTCCATTACTAGGGAATAGGGATAAAGCCACACCAAGCTTTATCTGAAGGTCTGAAATTTGCTTTTAATCCCCACAAATTAGACTTTTTCAACCATTTTCTTGGTTTTGAGAGACTTTTTTAAGAAACTGTCTCCTCTGAGTTTATATGATCCAGTATCAAAATATTTGCATTATTTCATCTCCGCCACTAAGCGTTTTGGTCCTATTATTCATACAACTCGTTCAGCACCAAATAAGCTCTTTCTAAGGAAGAATTTCTCACACCTAAAAATTTAGCATCCAACGACAATATTATCATCACTAAACTAGACAAGGGTAATGGGTTTGTTGTACATAATAAAATGTCCTACATTCAGTAAATGTTGAGTATACTTAACGACCGCACTAAATTTACCCCCATCCTAGAAGACTTATTAAAGGTACTTCTCATGTATGAGGACAAGATAAATAGATTTCTTCGTAAACTTAAAAACAAGAATGTCATTGATGACTCCTTCTTTTTAAAACTTTGTTAGTGGTTTTAAAAAAAGGTATCCTGTACGGTCAACCCAAGGTACACAAGGATGAGTGTCCCTTACCCCCTATATTGTCTGCCTTCGGCACTTCAACTATAATAATCTGTCCAAATTCCTTGTTCCCATATTGTCACCAATAACCTATAATTGATATTCTGTTAAAGACTCTTGAGTTTTGTTAAGGAACTAACCAGCATCTCGTTCAACAACTGTGTTATGACTAGTTTTAATATATTGTACACTAAATGTACAGTCTCTATTTACCAACATTCCTCTTGCCGAAATTATTGACATAGGTACAGATGAATTGTTCTCAAATACAGATATAGTTGATGGATTCAATAGACTACAACTTAAATATTTTTTTTTAAACTGGATGTAAATGATAGTTTGTTTTTATTCAATAACAAAACTTATAAGCAATGTGATGGTATTGCTATGGTTCGTCTTTAGGTCCCGCGTTGGCCTGCGCTTTCCTCTGTCACCACGAGAAGTTTTAGCTAACCGAATGTCCGCCCAATTTAAGCCTTTGTTCTATCGACGATATGTTGATGACATTTTTAATTTCAGATCACTTGATCACGTCCCTATGTTCCTAAATTATCTAAATTCGAAACATGGCAACATCAAATCTTTTTGTGAATTAGAAACGGACAATATTCTACCTTTTCTTGATAGTAATATCCACCGTCTTCATAATATTTTCGAGACTGCCTTATAGAGAAAACCAGCATTCACAGGTTTTGAGTACAAAATTTTCATCATTCATTCCTCTTAATTAAAAACGAAATCTTGTGCGTACTCTTACCGACGGAGCCTTTAATATACAGTATGTTCAAGCTATTTCCACCTAGACATTGAACTGAAATATATAAAGGAACTATTCTTTAACAATGGTTTACCCAAGAGATTTACAGATACGTGTATAGGAAAAACTCTTAATAGGATATTTGGCCTCACACAGCCTAAAATCCACACTGCTCCTAAATGTTCCATCTATTTCACCATCCCGTACAAAGACCCACTCAGTTTCACCCTTAGAAACAAACTTCAGAAGTTTCTCAATGTACTGTACAGTATACTATCCACAAATTTCTGTTACAGTAGTCTTCAAAGCCCAGAGTTCAATTAAAAAATTCTTTTGAGCTAAAGATACCATACCCACACACTTGTAATCTTCAGTTGTTTATCGATTTACGTGTGTTAGCTGTAGGGCAGTATATATAGGTAAAGTAAAAAGACACTTGATTATCGCATCCATGAGCACTTGTGCCGTTCCGTCCGAACATGCCAGTTAATCACACAACCACCACATTCAACTTATCAAAACCACGCCCACCAACATTAGTCTGAATTCTCAGTTCTTGGCAGGAGCAACTGTGAGACGGACCTCCTCATATTGGAAGCCTTGTACAACACAAAATAAAGTCGCCTATTTGTGATATGGCTTCCTGTGAATTGTTGTGTTTTTCTCACTAAGGCTCGTCTCAATTAAGGTAATACAATACCTCCTGTATGTTTTATTTTGTTCTGATTTTAGTTGTGGACTTAAGTCTCTTGTCATATTTAGTGGTTTTAATTTGTAACGCGATGCTACTTTTACAAGTTTTGCAGAAGGTAAATTTTAGAATAATGTTTTATTTTCTTGCATATCAACTTCAATTTTTAGAACTTTTTGTCTGTTTTCTAGGTTCTGATGATGGAAAATGATTTTTCGAATCGTTAGTAATTATAGAAACTAAACTTAGTTAAGATGTTTGAGTTTTCCCTGGTTCTCCTCTTCCTTAGGAAACTACTCTTTCCACGTAACAAGTTCATTGCTGAAGTTTACGCCCCAGCAGTGGGTCATCTCCAGCAGTATTAGAGCCGTGGGTTCCTCCTCAGTGTTAGAGCCGTGGGTTCCTCCTCAGTGTTAGAGCCGTGGGTTCCTCCTCAGTGTTAAGGCCGTGGGTCCTCAGCAGTGCTAGAGCCGTGGGTCCTCAACAGTGTTAGAGACCGTGGGTCCCCCATCATTTTAGAGCCGTGGATCCACAATTATGTTAAGGCGGCGGCACACTGACCTCTAACCTCCAAACATGTTTGCCCGTTTTGCTGACTGTTGGCCTGACGGCCCAGCAAGCAGCAGGATTTTTGTTGTTGCCAGAAATGGACACCGGTTTGGCCGGTATCTTAGCTGGCCGGATTAGTGCTCAAATGAGCTTCATATAATTCCAAGTAAAAAGGGAATTAAATCATGAAACAATATTTAGTCAAAATATGACACATAAACGGTGACATATTCCCATTTATTCGTCACTTTAAAACTTTTTTAGTATTATTAAATCATTATTCAGTGTGTTCTTTGGCCAGCCAGCCGCCGCCGCTCTTAAACAAACTTCACAACGCACCCATTGTTTTTTCTCTGGCTTTTACAGACGCCTCATTTGCTTCAGCAATTGAAGAACGATAGCACAACCCTGAAAAACTTCAATTGTAGTAACTGGATCCATAGCGAACCTTTTCTAGATGCGCCAACAAAACATCCCAGTGTGACGCAAAACGTCTCTTCGTTTTGCTGGCCGGACCGTGTTAGCCAAACATGTTTGGAAGAAAAGGCCCAGTTAGCCGCCTGTAAAGACAGAGGTACCCCAGCAGTGTTAGAGCCGTGGGCCCCCAGCAAAGTTAGTCATGGAACCTCTAGTAGAGTTAGCTGTGGGCCCCCAGCAGTGTTAAAACTGTTGGTCCTCCCAGCAGTGTTAGAAACGTGGGTTTCCCTACAGTGTTAGCTGTGGGCCCTAAGCAATTTTAATTGTGGGCCACTTAGCAGTGTTAGAGCTGTGGGCCCCCAGCAATGTATACTATACAAACAGTAGGAGCGTTAGAAATAAAATAGGCTTGTTGAGAGCGGTTGTATGTACCGAGAATGTAGACGTCATAGCAATCACCGAAACTTGTATGAATCTGGCGAGCAAAAATTATTTATCAGAGTACAACATAGAAGGGTACAACCTTTTTCACAAGGACAGGGAATGTAGGAAGGGGGGAGGGGTCGCACTCTTCGTCAAGGATACATTAAAATGTTGTATTAATAATTCAATAAAAGGTGAAATAGGAGCCGAGTCTGTATGGGTAGAAATCACGGAATGAAGAGAAAAATTAATAATGGGAGTGATTTACAGGCCTCCAAGTCTTGGGAAAGAAGCAGCTCAGCCCATATGGCAGGAAATGAGTAGGGCAGCAAAATATAACAACCTGTGCATTATGGGGGATTTCAACTTCAGAAATATTGACTGGGACATTGGGACAACATTGTAGGTGACTATGAATCTGAAGACTTCCTAGACGCAGTACAGGACAATTTTTTGAAACAACTAATTACAGAACCTACTAGAAGTGACAATATATTAGACCTGATATTAACAAATAAAGAAAATATTATCAGAGATATCACAGTAGGGGAAGAACTAGGTAACAGTGATCACAGAGAAATCGGGTTCACCCTAAATTGGGAAACGAAAAACAATTGCAATATGGTCAGAGTCCCAAACTTTCGGTTGGCGGATTATCAGGGGTTAAGAAGCTACCGAGGTGAGGTCACCTGGGAACAGTCACGTCAGTCCCCAGTAGGAAGGGGAAAGGTCATAGATGACACAACAATTGATCATGACTATAATATATTCACTAGTATACTACATAAAGCACAAGAACAAAATATACAAGACAGAAAAATTAGGTCAAATAAGAATGAGCCAAGGTGGATGACCAGAAAACTTAAACATGACATAGGAATAAAGAAAGGAATATATAAGAAACTAAAGGGAGGGGAGGAGCAGCTCAGAAACAGGTATAATGAACTATCTAGGAATGTTAAGAAAAATGTAAGGAAAGCAAAGAGAGACTATGCAACCAAAATAGCAAGAGAATCCAAGGCGAATCCCAAGGGATTTTTCCAGGTATATAGGACAAAGGTCAAGGACAAAGTTGGGCCTTTAAAGTCAGGGAAGGGAGAAGTGATAAATGGCAGTGAAGAAATAAGCAAGGCATTGAACAGCTACTTCTTATCAGTTTTCACAGAAGAAATTCGCAAGGAAATTCCAGAGGTGGAACTGATATTTAGGGGAAAGGAAGAAGAGAAATTAATGAATATCACTATCAGAAAAGAGGATGTTCTTAAGAGGATAAATAAACTAAAGAAGACAAAATCCTCAGGGCTGGATGAAATTTTCCCTCGAGTCTTAAAAGTGTGTAGGGAACAGTTTAGCGGACCCCTCGTAAATTTATTTACAAAATCATTAGACACGGGAGGAGCATCAGTCAAATTTCAGTTTGACGTCAGTAGATTTCTTGTAGGAGCAATCTCAAGGCAACATGTTTAGAGAAAAGTCTAACTCCATGGGTTTAGGAAATTCTAATAAACGGATGTTTTTTAGACTTTAGCAAAGCATTACGAGTACCGTCAGAAGTTCAGAGAAAAATTAAGGCTCATGGTATCGAGGGGAAAGTTTTAAATTGGATAAAATCATGGCTCACCGATAGAACGCAGAGGGTCAGTGTAGATGGTGTTAAATCTGAGTGGGGCCGTGTAACCAGTGGGGTTCCCCAGGGGTCAGTACTAGGCCCACTCTTGTTCATAATCTACATAAACGATCTAGATACTGGGATCAGCAGTGACATAAGCAAGTTTGCGGATGACACCAAAATAGGGCGGCAGATTAATTCAGGGCAGGATGCAAATGCATTACAGGAGGATCTAAATAAACTGCAGGGGTGGTTTGAAATATGGCAAATGAAATTCAACACCAGCAAGTGCAGCATACTTAATATTGGAAGAACAAATACTGTCAATGTATACAGCCTTAACATCAACCTAGAGAAGTCGACTTGTGAAAGAGACCTAGGGGTACTTGTAAGCCCGGACCTACGGCCTAGAAAACAGTGCATTAATGTTCGAAATAAGGCAAACAGAGTATTGGGTTTTATATCTATAAGTGTAAGTAATAAGAGTGCAGAGGTGTTATTGTAACTATATCTTGCGCTAGTCAGGCCGCACCTACTAGGCGGTTCAGTTCTGGTGCCCTTATTATAGAATGGATATCAATTCACTAGAGTCGGTGCAGCGAAGAATAAAGAAAATGATTCCGGGACTTAGAAACCTTCCATATCAGGATAGGCTAAAGAAACTAAACTTGCAATCATTAGAAAGACGAAGAGTGCGGGGAGATATGATAGAAGTATTTAAGTGTGTGAAAGGTATCAATAAAGGGGATATAGATAAAGTTCTCATAATATCCGAGCAGGATTGGACTCGAAGCAACGGATTTAAGTTAGATAAGTTTAGGTTTAGGAGGGAGATAGGAAGGAACTTGTTCACAAATTGGGTGGTGGACGAGTGGAACAAGCTTAGCAACTTTGTAGTAAGTGCTGGAACGCTGGAAAGTTTCAAAAGGAGACTGGATAGATTCATGGATGATAGAGAGTGGTAATAACTCTCGACAGGAGCTGCATGCACAGGCCAACCGGCCTATTGCAGACTCCTTATTTTCTTATGTTCTTATGTTAGACCGTTGGTCCCCCCAGCAGTGTTAGAGCCGTGGATTCCCCAGCAGTGTTAGAGCCGTGTATCCCCCATTGGTGTTAGAGCCATGGGCACCTCAGTAGAGTTAAAGAGTCCTGGGTCCTCCATCAGTGTTGGCTATGGGCCCCCAGCAGTGTTACAGCCATACTTCCTCCAGCAGTGTTAGCACCGTGGGTCAACCAACAGTGTTAGAGCTGTGGGTCCCCAGCAGTGTTAGAGCCGTGGGTCCCACCGCAGTGTTAGAGCCGTGGGTCCCCCAGCAGTGTTAGAGCCGTATGTCCCCCAGCAGTATTAGAGCTGTGGGTCCCCTGCTAGTAGCCTGGAGCCGTGGGTCCCCCCAGCAGTGTTAGGAGCCATGGGTCCTAGCAGTGTTAGAGCTGTGGTCTTCCCAACAGTGCTAGAGAGGAGCCGTGGGTCTTCCCAACAGTGCAGAGACGTGGGTCCCAGCAGTGTGAGAGCTGTGGGTCCCTCCGCAGTGTTAGAGCTGTGGGTCCCCAGCAGTGTTAGAGCCGTGGGTCTCCCAACATGTTAGAGACGGGTCCCAGCAGGAGAGCCAGGGGTCCTCCGCAGTGTTAGAGCCGTGGGTCCCCCAGCAGTGTTAGAGCCGTGGGCACCCCCAGCAGTGTTAGAGCTGTGGGTCCCCTAGCAGTGTTAGGAGCTGTGGGTCCCCCAGCAGTGTTAGGAGCCAGGCCTGCTATGTTCGAGCTGTGGGTTCCCCAGGAGCAGCTGGAGCCGTGGGTCCCAGCAGTGTTAATATGGGTCCCCAGCTGTGTTAGAGCCGTGGGTCCTGGCAGCGTTAAAACCGTGGGTCCAGCAGTGTTAGAGCTGGGTCCCCCAGCTGTGAAACCGTGGGTCCCCCAGCTGTGTTAGAGCCGTGGGTCCCATAGTGTCAGAGCCGTGGGTCCCCAGCAGTGTTAGAGCTGGTCCCCAGCACTGTTAGAGCCGTGGTCACCCAGTGTTAGAGCCGTGGGTCCCCAGCAGTGTTCGAGCTGTGATTCCAACAGCAGTGTTAGAACCGTGGGTCCCCCAACAGTGTTGAGCCGTGGGGTACAGTGTTAGAGCCGTGAGTTCCCCCAGCAGTGTTAGAGCCGTGGGTCCCCAGCAGTGTTAGAGCCGTGGGTCACCCAGCAGTGTTAGAGCATGGGTTCCCCAGCAGTGTTAGAGCCGTGGTTCACCCAGCAGTGTTAGAGCCGTGGGTTCCCAGCATGTTAGAGCCGTGGGTCTCCCAGCAGTGTTAGATTCGTGGGTCCCCCAGCAATGTTAGAGCTTGGGTCTCATGTTAGAGCCGTGGGTCCAGCAGTGTTAGAGCCGTGGATCACCCAGCAGTGTTAGGCTGTGGGTCCCCATCAGTGTTAGATCTGTGGGTCCCCAAGTAATGTTGGAGGTGGGCCCCAAGCAGTGTTAGAACTGTGGGTCCCCAGCAGTGTTAGAGCCGTGGTTCACCCAGCAGTGTGAGCCGTGGGTCCCCCAGCTGTGTTGAGCCTTGGGACCCCAGCAGTGTTTGATTCGTGGGTCCCCAGCAGTGTTAGGCTGTGGGTCACCCAGCATTGTTAGAGCCGTGGGTCCCCAGCAGTGTTAGACCGTGGGTCCCCCATCAGTGTTAGAGCCGATGGGTCCCCCATCAGTGTTAGATCAATGGGTCCCCCATCAGTGTTAGAGCTGTGGGCCCCAACAGTGTTAGATCTTTGGGTCCCCAATGGTGTTAAAGCTGTGGGTCCCAAACAGTGTTGGAGCCATGGGCCCCCATCAGTGTTAGAGCTTTGGGTCCCCCATCAGTGTTCGAGCCGTGGGTCCCCCATCAGTGTTAGAACTGGGCCAACAGTGTGTTAGAGCCGTGGGTCCTCTATCAGTGTTAGAGCCGTGGGTCCCCAACAGTGTTGACTGAGGGCCCGCCAACAGTGTTAGAGCCGTGGTCCCCAACGGTGTTGGAGCCATGGGTCCACAATAGTGTTAGAACCGTGGGTCCCCAACAGTGTTGGGGCCATAGGTCCCCCAAGAGTTGTTAGAGCCGTGGGTCCCCCATCAGTGTTATAGCTGGCCCCGAATAATGTTATAGCCGTGGATCCCCATCAGTGTTAGAGGTGTGGGTCCCCTAACAGTGTTAGAGCTGTGGGCAAGAATAGCGTTAGAGACGTGGGTCCCAATCAGTATTAGGCCGTGGATCCCCATCAGTGTTAGAGCCGTGGGTCCCCCATCAGTGTTAGATCCGTGGGTCCCCATCAGTGTTGAGCCGTGGGTCCCCCATCAGTGTTAGAGCCGTGGGGTCCCCCATCAGTGATAGAGCCGTGGGTCCCCAACAGTGTTAGAGCCGTGGATCCCCCATCAGTGTTAGAGCTGTGGGTCCCAAATAATATTGAATTGGGCCCCAAGCAGTGTTAGGCTGTGGGTCCCCCAGCAGTGTTAGAGCCGTGGTTCACCCAGCAGTGTTAGAGCTGTGGGCCTCAACAGTGTTCGATCTCTGGGTCCCCAATGGTGTTAAAGCTGTGGGTCCCAAGCAGTGTTGGAGCCGTAGGCCCCCATCAGTGTTAGAGCTGTGGGCCAACATTGTTAGAGCCGTGGGTCCTCTAACAGTGTTCGAGCCGTGGGTCCCTCATCAGTGTTAGTGCTGTGGGCCCTCCAACAGTGATTGAATCTTTGGGTCCCAATAATTGTTAGCTGTGGGTCCCAAACAGTGTTGAGCCGTGGGCCATCAGTGTTAGGCTTTGGGCCCCTAACAAGATCTTTGGGTCCCCAATGGTGTTAAAGCTCTGGGTCCCAAACAGTTGTAGAGCCAGGTCTATCAGTGTTGAGCTGGGCCCCTAACAGTGTTACTGCCGTGGTCCCCATCAGTGTTAGAGCTGTGGGCCCCATCAGTGTTGGGCAGTGGGTCCCCCCATCAGTGTTAGAGCCGTGGGTCACTCATCAGTGTTAGAGCTGTGGCTCCCATCGGTGAGCCGTGGGTCCCCATCAGTGTTAGAGCCGGGCCCGCAACAGTGTGTGTTAAGCCGTGGGTCCCCAAGAGTGTTTAGAGCCGTGGAATTTAGCAGTTTTGAGCCATGGGTCCTGTGGTGTTGGGGATACGGTTCTAACACTGATGAGTTTACAGCTCGCGTAGGTCCTCCAACAGTGTTAGGGCCCAGTTAGTGTAGAGGCCCCACAGTGATTTGGGGGCCCAATCTCAAAGTTATTAGAGCCGTGGGTCCCCATCAGTGTTATAGCTGTGGGCCCCAATAGTGTATAGCCGTGGATCCCCATCAGTGTTAGAGTGTGGGCCCCCAACAGTGTTAGGCTGTGGGCAAGAATAGCATGAGCCGTGGATCCCCCATCAGTGTTGGGCCGTGGGTCCCCATCAGTGTTAGAGCCGTGGGTCCCCCATCAGTGTTAGATCGTGGGACCATCAGTGTTAGAGCGTGGGTTAACAGTGTTAAGTGGGTCCCCCATCAGTGTTAGAGCCGTGGGTCCCTCATCAGTGTTAAGGCAGTGGGTTAGCGGTGTTAGGCTGGCGGCCAACAGTGTTAGATCTTTGGGTGCCCATTGATTATTTAAAGCTGTGGTCCCCAAAACGAGTGTTGGAGCGTTGGCCATCAGTGTTGACTTTGGTCCCCATCAGTGTTAGAGCCGTGGGTCACCATCAGTGTTAGGCTGTGGGTCCCAGCAGTGTTACGTGGGTCCTCTATCAGTGTTAGACTTTGGGTCTAAGTAATGTTGGAATTTGGGCCCCAAGCAGTGTTAGAGCTGTGGGTCCCCAGCAGTGAAGCCGTGGTTCACCCAGCAGTGTTAGAGCCGTGGGTCCCCCAGCTGTGTTAAACCTTGGGACCCCCAGCAGTGTTGGACTTCGTGGGTCCCCAACAGTGTTAGAGATGTGGGCCCCCAACAGTGTTAAATATTTGGGTCCAATGGTGTTAAGCTGTGGGTCCCCAAAGCAGTGTTAGAGCCATGGGCCCCATCAGTGTTAGAGCTGTGGGCCCCCGACAGTGTTAGATCTTTGGGTCCCCAATGAATTGTTAGCTGTGGGTCCCCAAACAGTGTTGGAGCCGTAGGCCCCCATCAGTGTTAGAGCCGTGGGTCCCCCAAGGTGTTAGAGCCGTGGGTCCCCCCAGTGTTAGAGCCGTGGGTCCCCCAACAGTGTTAGAGCCGTGGGTCCCCATCAGTGTTAGAGCCGGGGTCCCGTCAGTGTTAGAGCCGTGGGTCCCCAACAGTGTTAGAGCCGTGGGTCCCCCATCAGTGTTAGATGGCGGTCCCCAAGTAGTGTTGGAATTGGGCTAACAGTGTTAGAGGCTGGGTCCCCAGCAGTGTTAGAGCTGTGGGTCCCCAAACAGTGTTGGAGCCGTGGGCCCCCATCAGTGTTAGAGCTTTGGGTCCCCCATCAGTGTTAGAGCCGTGGGTCCCCATCAGTGTTAGAGCTGTGGCTCCCCAACATTGTTAGAGCCGTGGGTCCCCATCAGTGTTAGAGCCGTGGGTCCCCATCAGTGTTAGAGTTGTGGGCCCTCAACAATGTTAGAGCTGTGGGTCCCCAATAGTTGATGGCTGTGGGTCCCAAACAGTGTTGGAGCCGTGGGCCCTATTAGTGTTAGAGTTTGGGTCCCCCATCAGTGTTTGAAGCTGTGGGTCCCCATCAGTGTTAGAGCCGTGTGCCCCAACAGTGTTAGAGCCGTGGGTCCTCTATCAGTGTTAAGTCGGTGGTCCCAACAGTGTGTTTAGAGCCGTGGGTCCCCCATTAGTGTTAGTGCCGTGGATCCCCCATCAGTGTTAGAGCCGTGGATCCCCATCAGTGTTAGAGCCTGGGTCCCCCATCAGTGTTAGAGCTGTGGGCCTCCAACAGTGTTAGAGATATGGGTCCTCTATCAGTTTAGAGCTGTGGGTCCCCAAGTAATGTTGGAATTGGGCTAGCAGTGTTAGAGCTGTGGGTCCCCAGCAGTGTTAGAGCTTGGGTCCCCAAACAGTGTTGGAGCCGTGGGCCCCCATCAGTGTTAGAGCTGTGGGTCCCCCATATCAGTGTTAAACCGTGGGTCAGCAATACGTAACTTCT
>NW_024744839.1:7688237-7740471 GCF_018991925.1 Homarus americanus | reverse complement strand
ACCGTTGGGCCCCAGTGTTAGGCCGTGGATTCCCCAGCAGTGTTAGAGCCGTGTGTCCAGTGGTGTTAGAGCCATGGGCGCCTCCTGAGAGTTAAAGAGTCCTGGGTCCCCATCAGTGTTTGGCTGCAATTTGGTGTTGCAACCATACTTTCCTCAGCAGTGTTAGCACCGTGGGTCAACCAACAGTGTTAGAGCTGTGGGTCCCAGTGTTGTGGGTCCCCCCGCAGTGTTAGAGCCGTATCCCCAGCATTGTTGGGCTTGGTCCCCAGTAGTGTTAGAGCTGTGGGTCCCAAGCAGTGTTCGAGCCGTGGGTCCCGCAGTGTTAGGAGCCATGGGTCCCCAGTAGTGTTAGAGCCGTGGGTTCTCAACAGTGCTAGAGACGTGGGTCCCGCAGTGTTAGAGCCAGGTGGGTCCTCTCGGTGTTAGGCCGTGGGTCACCAGTGTTAGGCAAGTAGATTCCGGCAGTGTTAGAGGCCGTGGGTCCCCAGCAGTGTTAGAGCCGTGGGTCCCCTAGCAGTGTTAGAGGTGTGGGTCCCCAGCAGTGTTAGGAGCCGTGGGCCCCAAGCAGTGTTCGAGCTGTGGGTTCGGATTGTTAGGGCGTGGGTCCCAGCAGTGTTAGAGCATGGATTCGGCATTGACGGTAAGGTCCACCGGCAGCGTTAGGCCGTGGGTCCCGCAGTGTTAGGCTGGGTTCCAGCTGTGTTAAGGCGTGGGTCCCCAGCTGTGTTGGGAGGCCGTGGGTCCCCCAGTAGTGTCAGGGTGGGTCCCCCAGCAGTGTTAGAACCTTTGGGTCCCGCACTGTTAGAGCCGTGGGTCACCCGGCTGTGTTAGAGCCGTGAGTCCCCAGCAGTGTTCGAGCTGTGATTCCAACAGCAGTGTTACAACCTTGGGTCCAACAGTGGTAGAGCCGTGGGGCCCCCAGTGTTAGAGCCGTGAGTTTACAGCAGTGTTAGAGCCGTGGGTCCCCAGCTGTGTTGGGCGTGGGTGACCCAGCAGTGTTAGGCCATGGGTTCCCGCAGTGTTAGGCCGTGGTTTACCCAGCATTGTTGAGGCAGGTAGGTCACGGCTGTGTTAGGAGCGGGACTCCGCAGTGTTGGTCGATGGGTCCCCAGCAATGTGTAGAGGCTGTGGGTCACCCAGCATTGTTAGGCCGTGGGTTCCCCCGGCAGTGTTGGAGCTGTGGATCACTCGGCAGTGTTAGAGCTGTGGGTCACCCATCAGTGTTAGATCTGTGGGTCCCCAAGCAATGTTGGGGTGGGCTGGTGTTAGAACTGTGGGTCCCCCAGCAGTGTTAGAGCCGTGGTTCACCCAGCAGTGGTAGAGCCGTGGGTCCCCAGCAGTGTTAGGCTTGGGACCCCCAGCAGTGTTTGATTCGTGGGTCCCCAGCAGTATTTAGGCTGTGGGTCACCCAGCATTGTTAGAGCCGTGGGTCCCAGCAGTGTTAGAGCCGTGGGTCCCCAACAGTGTTAGAGCCGTGGGTCCCCATCAGTGTTAGATCCATGGGTCCCCATCAGTGTTAGAGCTGTGGGCTAACAGTGTTAGATCTTTGGTTCCCCAATGGTGTTACTGTGGGTCCCAACACAGTGTTGGAGGCATGGGCCCCCATCAGTGTTAGAGCTTTGGGTCCCCCATCAGTGTTCGAGCCGTGGGTCCCCCATCAGTGTTAGAACTGTGGGCTAGCAGTGTTGAGCCGTGGGTCCTCTATCAGTGTTAGAGCCGTGGGTCCCCAACAGTGTTAGAGCTGAGGGCCTGGCAGTGTTAGAGCCGTGTTCAACGATTATTTTGGCCATGGCAATTAGGAGCCGTAGATTACAGCAGTGGAGCCGTCCCAAGGATTGTTAGAGCCGTGGGTCCCCCATCAGTGTTATAGCTGTGGCCCCGGAACAGTGTTGCAGCCGTGGATCCCCCATCAGTGTTGGGTGGGTTCTAACAGTGTTAGGCTGTGGGCAAGAATAGCGTTAGAGCAGTGGGTCTGGTCGGGATTCGAGCCATGGATCCCATCAGTGTTAGAGCCGTGGGTCCCCATCAGTGTTAGATCCGTGGGTCCCCATCAGTTAGAGCCGTGGGTCCCCATCAGTGTTAGAGCCGAGTCCCCATCAGTGTCAGGTCCCCAACAGTGTTAGAGCCGTGGATGCCCCATCAGTGTTAGGCTGGGGTCCCCAAGTAATATTGAGTGGGCCCCAAGCAGTGTTGGTGTAGGTCCCCAGCAGTGTTAGAGTCGTGGTTTGCGGGTAGTGCTGTGGGCCTCAACGTGTTCGTCTCTGGGTGTGGTGTTAAGCTGTGGGTCCCAACAGTGTTGGGAGCCAGGCCCCCATCGAATGTTAGCTGTGGGCCCCAACATTGTTGAGGCCATGGGTCTCTATCAGTGTTTGAGGCGTTGTTCCCCATCAGTGTTAGTGCTGTGGGCCCTCAACAGTGTTAGATCTTTGGGTCCCAAATGGTGTTAAAGCTGTGGGTCCCAAGCAGTGAGCCAGTGGGCCCCCATCAGTGTTAGAGCTTTGGGCTAACAGTGTTGATCTTGGTCCCCAATGGTGTTAAAGCTGTGGGTCCCAACAGTGTTAGAGCCGGGGTCTCCCCATCAGTGTTAGAGCTGGGCCCCTAACAGTGTTACTGCCGTGGGTCCCCCATCAGTGTTAGAGCTGGGGCCCCCATCAGTGTTGAGCCGTGGGTCCCCCATCAGTGGAGCCGTGGTGCTCATCAGTGTTGAGGCCAGTGAAGCCATCGTGTTAGGCAGGTGGTTCCCCCATCAGTGTTAGGGGCGCAGCAGTGTTAGAGGCCATGGGTTCAAGGTGTTAGAGCCGTGGATTCCAGCAATTGTTGGGCCATGGGTCTGTGGTGTTGGGGCTCACGGTTCTGCTGATGAAGCCCGGCTCACATGATGGGTTCACGCTCCAGCTGTGGGGGCCCCGCTCTAACACTGATGGGGGACCCCAGCAGTCACTGTTAGGGGCAGCTCTCAACAAGTTAGAGCCGTGGGTCCCCATCAGTGTTATAGCTGTGGGCTGAGTAGTGTTACAACCGTGGGTCCCCATCAGTGTTAGGGTGTGGGCCCATCAGTGTTGAAGCTGTGGGCAGAATGGCATTTAGGCCGTGGGTCCCCAACAGTGTTAGGCCGTGGGTCCATCAGTGTTAGAGCCGTGGGTCCCCATCGATTATTCCATTGGGACCCCCATCAGTGTTAGAGGAGGTTCCAACGGTGTTGGGTGTGGGTCCCCATCAGTGTTAGCCGTGGGTCCCCATCAGTGTTAAGAGCCGTGGGTCCCCCAGCAGTGTTAGAGCCTGGGCCGACAGTGTTAGATCTTTGGGTCCCCATTAGATTTAGGCTGTGGGTCCCAGGCAGTGTTGAGTCGTTGGCCCCATCAGTGTTAGGCTTTTTAGATCCCCCATCAGTGTTAGAGTCGTGGGTCACTAGCATCGGTGTTAGGCTGTGGGTCCCAGCAGTGTTAGGCAGTGGGTCTCTATCGGTGTTAGAGCTGTGGATTTAAGCCAATGTTGGAGCCGTGGGCTGGCAGTGTTAGGGCGTGGGTTCGCAGTGTTGAGCCGTGGGTTCCCAGCAGTGTTGGGCCATGGATTACCCAACATTTGGGGCCTTGGGTCCCCCAGCAGGTGGCTCGTGGGTCCCCCAGCAGTGTTAGGCTGTGGGTAACAGTGTTAATTGGGTCCCCAACAGTGTTAAGGCTTTGGGTTCCCCAGCAGTGTGAGCCGTGGGCCCCAGCAGTGCTAGAGCTGTGGGTCCCCGACAGTGTTGGATCTTGGGTCCCCAATGCATTTGTTAGCTGTGGGTCCCCAACAGTGGTGGAGCCGTGGGCCCCCAACAGTGTTAGAGCTGTGGGTCACCAAGGTGTTAGAACTGTGGAACCCCAGCAGTGTTAGGGCCTTACCCCCAACAGTGTTACAGCCGTGGGTCCCCCCATCAATGTTAGAGCCGGGGTTCCCATCAGTGTTAGAGCCGAGGGTCGCAGCAGTGTTAGAGCCGTGGTTCCCCATTAGTGTTAGGCTGTGGGTCCCAAGTAGTGTTGGAGATTGAATAGCGGTGTTAGAGCTGTGGGTCCAAGTGTTAGGCTGTGGGTCCCGAGCAGTGTGGGCCGTGGGCCCCAACAGTGTTAGGCTTTGGGTCCCATTAGTGTTAGGCGTGGTTCAACAGTGTTAGAGCTGTTAGGCCCCACAACAGTGTTAGAGCTGTGGGTCTCTATCAGTGTTAGGCCGTGAGTCCCCATCAGTGTTAGAGCTGTGGGCCTCAACAGTGTTAGAGCTGTGGGTTCCAATGGTGTTAGAGCTGTGGGTCCCATCAGTGTTAGAGCCGTGGGCCCCCATCAGTATTGGGTCCCCATCAGTGTTAGAGCCGTTTGTCCCCACTCAGTGTTAGAGCTGTGCCCCAACAGTGTTAGAGGCCGTGGGTCCCTTAACAGTGTTAGGGTCCGTGGTCCCCAACAGTGTTGGGGTGGTCCCCAGTAGTGTTGGAGCCGTGGGTCCCCATCGGTGTTAGAGCCGTGGGTCCCCATCGTTGGAGCAGTAGATCCACAGTGTTGGCTGTGGGTCCCCAACAGTGTTGGGGTGTATGGTCCCCTATCAGTTTTGGGCTGTGGGTTCCAATGTGTTGGAGGTGGGCTGGCAGTGTGTGGGTCCCCAGCAGTGTTAGAGCTGTGGGTCCCCAGCAGTGTTGGGTGTGAGCCCCATCAGTGTTAGGCTTTGGGTCCCCATCAGTGTTGAGCCGTGGGTCCCCATCAGTGTTAGAGCTGTTCCTCCAACATGTGTTAGGCTGGGTCCCCAGTCAGTGTTAGGCCGTGGATTACAGTGTTAGTGCTGTGGGTCCCCAGCAATGTTAGAGCTTTGGTCACAATGGTGTTAGCTGTGGGTCCCAACAGTGTTGGAGCCGTGGGCCCCATTGATGTTGGGGTTTGGGTCCCCAACAGTGTTAGAGCTGGTCCCCATCAGTGTTAGGCTGTGGCCCTGCAGTGTTAGAGCCGTGGGTCCCCATCGAGTGTTAGGTCGTGGTCCCCAACAGTGTTAGGCCGTAGATTACATTAGTGTTGGTGCCTTGGATCCCCATCAGTGTTAGAGCCGTGGTCCCCCATCAGTGTTAGAGCCGTGGGTCCCCATCAGTGTTAGGCTGTGGGCCCCCAGCAGTGTTAGAGGCCAGCGGTCCCTGTCAGTGTTAGGCTGTAGATCCAATGTTGGTGGGCCCCAAGCAGTGTTAGAGGCGTGGGTCCCAGCAGTGTTAGAGCCGTGGATCACCCAGCAGTGTTAGAGCTGTGGGTCCCCAGCAGTGTTGGGCCTTGGGTCCCCAGCAGTGTTGTAGAGTAGTGCAACGTGTTAGAGCTGTGGGTCCCCAGCAGTGTTAGAGCCGTGGGTCCCCAGCAGTGTTAGAGCCGTGGGTCCCGCAGTGTTAGAGCCGTGGGCCCCATCAGTGTTAGAGCTGTGGGTCCCCAATGGTGTTAGAGCTGTGGGTCCCCAAGCAGTGTTGAGCCGTGGGCCCCATCAGTATTAGAGCTGTCGGCCCCAGCAGTGTTAGGTAGTTGGTCCCCAATGGTGGTAAAAGCTGTGGGTCCAAATGTGGCCCCAGCAGTGTTAGGCCGTGGTTCCCCATCAGTGTTAAAGCCGTGGCCCTCAGCAGTGTTAGAGCCGTGGGTCCCCATCAGTGTTAGAGCTGCCCACCATCAGTGTTAGAGCCGTGGGCCCCATCAGTGTTAGAGCCGTGGGTCACAGTGTTGAGGCAGTGGGTCCCCATCAGTGTTAGAGGTGGGTCCCCCAAGAGTGTTGGAGCCGTGGATCCACCATGCAGTGTTAGAGCCGTGGGTCCCCAGCAGTGTTGGGGCCATAGGTCCACCAAGAGTGTTAGCGGGTCCCCCATCTGTGTTAGAGCTGTGGGTCTCCAACAGTGTTAGATATTTGGGTCCCAATGGTGTTAAAGCTGTGGGTCTCAAACAGTGTTGAGGCTGTGGGCCCCATCAGTGTTACGAGCCGGGGTCCTTCAGTTTTAGAGCCGTGGGTCCCCCAACAGTGTTAGAGCCGTGTGTCCCCTAGGAGTGTTAGAGCCGAGGATCCCATCAGTGTTAGAGCTGAGGGCCCGCAACAGTGTTAGGCTGTGTCCCAATAGTGTTAGCGCCGTGGGTCCCCAGCAGTGTTAGAGCCGTGGGTCCCCAAGAGTGTTGGAGCCGTGGGCCACCATTAGTTAGAGCCGTGGGTCCCCAACAGTGTTGGGGCTTAGGTCCCACTCAGAGTGTTAGAGCCGTGGGTCCCCCATCAGTGTTAGAGCTGGGGCCTGCAACAGTAGATCTTGGGTCCCTAATGGTGTAGCTGTGGGTCCCAAACAGTGTTGGAGCCGTGGGCCCCATGAGTAGAGCCGTGGGTCCCCTTCAGTGTTAGAGCTGTGGGTCACCCATCAGTGTTAGAGCGTCCCTGTTAGAGCCGTGGTTCCCAGCAGAGTTAGAGCCGGGTCCCCAGCAGTGTTAGAGCCGTGGATCACCCAGCAGTGTTAGAGCTGGGGTCACCCAGCGAGTTAGGAGCTGTGGGTCCCCAAGTAATGTTGGAGATTGGGCCCCAAAGCAGTGTTAGACCTGTGGGTCCCCCAGCAGTGTTAGAGCCGTGGGTCCGCCAGTAGAGTTAGAGCCGTGGGTCACCCATCAGTGTTAGAGCTGTGGGTCACCCATCAGTGTTAGAGCTGTGGGTCCCTCAGCAGTGTTAGAGCCATGGTCCCCCAGCAGTGTTAGAGCTGTGGGTCACCCAGCAGTGTTTGAGCTGTGGGTCCCTACAATGTTGGCGTTTGGGCCCCCAACAGTATTAGAGCCGTGGGCCCCCCAGCATTGTTAGAGCCGTGGGTCCCCCAGCAGTGTTAGATCCATGGGTCCCCCAGCAGTGTTAGAGCTGTGGGCCCCCAACAGTGTTAGATCTTTGGGTCCCCAATAGTGTTAAAGCTGTGGGTCCCAAACAGTGTTGGAGCCATGGGCCCCCATCAGTGTTAGAGCTTTCGGTTCCCCATCAGTGTTAGAGCTGTGGGTCCCCCATCAGTGTTAGAGCTGTGGGCCCCCAAGAGTGTAAGAGCCGTGGGTCCTCTATAAGTGTTAGAGCCGTGGGTCCCCCAACAGTGTTTGAGCCGTGGGTCCCCCAGCAGTGTTAGAGCTGTGGGCCCCCAACAGTGTTAGATCTTTGGGTCCCCAATGGTGTTAAAGCTGTGGGTCCCAAACATTGTTGGAGCCTTGGGCCCCCATCAGTGTTAGATCTTTGGGTCCCCTATCAGTGTTAGAGCCGTGCGTCCCCCATCAGTGTTAGAGCTGTGGGCCCCCCAACAGTGTTTGAGCCGTGGGTCCCCCATCAGTGTTAGAGCCGTGGGCCCCCATCAGTGTTAGAGCCGTGGGTCCCCCATCAGTGTTAGAGCCGTGGGTCCCTCATCAGTGTTAGCGTCGTGGGTCCCCCATCAGTGTTAGAGCCGTGGGTCCCCCAGCAGTGTTAAAGCCGTGGGTCCCCCAAGAGTGTTGGAGCCGTGGGTCCACAATAGTGTTAGAGCCGTGGGTCCCCAACTGTAATGATTGATTGTCAGACCAAAGCTTACAGCCCAGAATTTTGTCGCATATAATAGCAAGTACACTAGAGACCTCGTGGTACCACCACATTCCGGGTTGACACACCTCAGGTCGACACCTAGGGACTTGACCTCGCCCGCTAATGACGTGAGTTAGCCGGGTGACCTACAACCTCACCTAACCAAGACACCTGGGCAGGACCACACCTGCACACAGCTATCCAGATCAAACCAGTTTAGTGATAATTGGTTAGAGGTCAGAAGCCGGCTGGGCCGACCCCATATAAAGGCCCTACAGTCCCGTCCACGGGCATTATCATTCTGGTGATGGGATTATCATGCTGATTCTGGTTGCCATTCGAACATTACTCTTGAGATTCTCAGAGTCACGCTTGTCCTCTCCCCAGGTCGGGAGGGGGACTTCCCGACCAGACCCCAGCTAAGCAGAAGCCTCCCATAGGAGGCAGCCCAGCCAAGCATCCACTGGGCCTACGTCAGGGTACACGTGAGTCTTGTCAGAACGATTCCGAGGGTGAGTTACCTAATGTGGGAAGTGTATTCATTCAAGTGTGTCCGAGAGTCAGTGTCGAGTAACGTAAAACATAATGTGTTAGTACCCCGATATAATAGTGATATAAATGTGTCCATGTCATTGAGTGAATTAATGAATAGTTGTATCGAAGAGGTGTTTAACAAGTTGTCCCTTTAAGAAGTAATATATGTGTATTGACATACGAGATAAGATAAGCGATAAGATAAGCGTATTGACGCTGAGTAAATAACACCCCGGTCACGCTACCAAGTTCCTATCTTTACATCCTACTCACTGTCCCATGGGTCCCCCATCAGTGTTAGAGCCGTGGGTCCCCCATCAGTGTTAGAGCCGAGGGCCCGCAACAGTTTTAGAGGCATGGGTCCCCAATAGTGTTAGAGCCGTGGGTCCACCATCAGTGTTAGAGCCGTGGATCCCCCATCAGTGTTAGAGCTGTGGGCCTCCAACAGTGTTAGATCTTTGGGTCCCTTATGGTGTTAAAGCTGTGGGTCCTAAACAGTGTTGGAGCCGTGGGCCCCCCCATCAGTGTTTGAGCCGTGGGCCCCCCATCAGTGTTAGAGCCATGGGTCCCCTATCAGTGTTAGAGCCGTGGGTCCCCACCAGTGTTAGTGAGCCGTGGGCCGTGGGTCCCCCATCAGTGTTAGAGCCGTGGGTCCCCATCAGTGTTAGAGCCGTGGGTCCCCATCAGTGTTAGAGCCGTGGGTCCCCATCAGTGTTAGAGCCGTGGGCCCCCATCAGTGTTAGAGCCGAGGGCCCGCAACAGTGTTGGGGCCGTTGGTCCACAATATTGTTAGAGCCGTGGGTCCCCAACAGTGTTGGGGCTATATATCCCCCAAGAGTGTTAGAGCCGTGGGTCCACAATAGTGTTAGAGCCGTGGGTCCCCAATAGTGTTAGAGCCGTAGGTCCCCCAACAGTGTTAGAGCTGTGGGTCCACAATAGTGTTAGAGCTGTGGGTCCACAATAGTGTTGGAGCCGTGGGTCCCCAACAGTGGGTCCTCAGTAGTGGTAGAGTACTTGGGAGAGCTCATTAATAACCCCAGGTCTTATAATAATTCCACCTCACATAATTATAGGGTAAAGTCTCCAGTATAAATAAGTCGGCCTTAATAAGTAAATATTTGACGTAAAACTTCACAGTTTTCCCCTTTTTGAGTGTTGTTAATGATATGTAAATTATCTCCGGTGGTTTTGGACATTCGTTAAAAGTTCTACATTATGTAACCGAGTCAAAATGAATGAGGTGATATTTCCTAGTGGGCTTGTCTTTGTGTATACGTCTCTTCACATACGCTCTATGTATATACTAATATATGTAAAGGTATGCATACTGTATTTATGCATATGCATATTATTGTGCGTGTAGTAACTTTTTATATCGTTTATGTACAAATGTGGGCCAGTTTGTGTATGTAAGTACATTTGTCTGTTCTGTTAGTATAAATTTGCATTTTTACGTTTTTCTTTTGTTTTCCATCCATACTTGTGTGTGTCGGAACGTGGCTGTGCATAAACCAGTCCATTAAGCTGCATGTGTACACGTGTCGTTGTCTATGTACGTTTCTGCTTCCATGTTCACACACTCTCACACCACTTCCTTCCTCATGTGTTATGATATCGCTTGTGTATATCATCCTCATCTCTGGGGTGTCTGTCATTGGTATGTCTCTGGGGTATTTGTCATTGGTGTCTCTCTGGGGTGTCTGTAACTGGTGTCTTTTATTGGTGTCTCTCTGGTTTATCTCTCACTAGTGTTTCTCACCGGTGTGTCTGTCACTAGTGTTTCTCACCGGTGTGTCTGTCACTGGTGTTCCTCAGCGGTGTGTCTGTCACTGGTGTTTCTCAGCGGTGTGTCTGTCACTGGTGTTTCTCAAGGGTGTGTCT
Source organism: Homarus americanus (assembly GCF_018991925.1). Classification (NCBI taxonomy): domain Eukaryota; kingdom Metazoa; phylum Arthropoda; class Malacostraca; order Decapoda; family Nephropidae; genus Homarus; species Homarus americanus. Next base: position 7,730,517 of record NW_024744839.1, on the reverse strand, counting down.
GTCACTGGTGTTTCTCAGGGGTGTGTCTGTCACTGGTGTTTCTCAGGGGTGTGTCTGTCACTGGTGTTTCTCAGGGGTGTGTCTGTCACTGGTGTTTCTCAGGGGTGTGTCTGTCACTGGTGTTTCTCAGTGTATCTGTCCATAGTGTTTCTCACGGTGTGTCTGTCACTAGTGTTTCAGCGGTGTGTCTGTCTGGTGTTTCTCAGCGTGTGTCTGTCACTGGTGTTTCTCAGCAGTGTGTCTGTCTTAGTGGCTTTCTCAGGGTGTGTCTGTCTGTGACTTTCTCAGGGGTGTGTCTGTCACTGGTGTTTTCTCAGGGTGGTGTCTGTCTGGTGTTTCTCAGGTGTGTCTGTCCTGGTGTTTCTCAGGGGTGTGTCTGTCTGGTGTTTCTCAGGGTGTGTCTGTCACTGGTGTTTTTTTTCTCAGGGATGTGTGTTTGTCACTGGTGTTTCTCAGGGGTATGTGTCTGTCACTGGTGTTTCTCAGGGGTGTGTGTCACTAGTGTCTCAATGGGGTGTCTGTCACCAGTGGCTCTCTGGGGTGTATTTCACTAGTATCTCTCTGGGGTGTCTCTCACTCTTGTCTCTCTCTGGGGGTGTCTCACTAGTGTACACCTCTGGGGTGTCCGTCATTGGTCTCTCTCTGGGGTGTCTGCCATTAGTGTGCGTCATTGTCTGTCGTCAGTGTCTGTGTCTTAGTGTTTATGTGTATGTTCGTGTTGACAGGTATTTGGAGGACTGTATGTTCGTGTTGACAGGTATTTGGAGGACTGTACGTTCGTGTTGACAGGTATTTGGAGGACTGTATGTTCGTGTGGACAGGTATTTGGAGGACTGTATGTTCGTGTGGACAGGTATTTGGAGGACTGTATGTTCGTGTGGACAGGTATTTGGAGGACTGTATGTTCGTGTTGACAAGTATTTGGAGGACTGTATGTTCGTGTGGACAGGTATTTGGAGGACTGTATGTTCGTGTTGACAGGTATTTGGAGGACTGTACGTTCGTGTTGACAGGTATTTGGAGGACTGTACGTTCGTGTTGACAGGTATTTGGAGGACTGTATGTTCGTGTGGACAGGTATTTGGAGGACTGTATGTTCGTGTGGACAGGTATTTGGAGGACTGTATGTTCGTGTGGACAGGTATTTGGAGGACTGTATGTTCGTGTTGACAAGTATTTGGAGGACTGTATGTTCGTGTGGACAGGTATTTGGAGGACTGTATGTTCGTGTTGACAGGTATTTGGAGGACTACACTATATTTGAACTTGTGGCTGCTGGTGTCTTTGTATGTTGGACAGAATGTCTGTTTGAGTGTCTTATTGCTCGTTTTCTGTCTCTCTATTCAAATGCATAAATTTGTCTTCCTGTCTGTCTGTCTGTCTGTATGTCTGTCTGTAGGGTGAGAATATATGTCTCTCCATCTACTTGACCGAGTTTCCGTCTGTGTGTCCATATTTTATCAGAGCGTCAGTCTCTTTCTCAGTCAGTGACGGTGGGAAGCTGAGTGAGATATTTTAGTTATTAAAATTTAATATTTTAGAAAACACGCGACAACAAGAATAATAATAATAATAATAATAATAATAATAATAAAAAATAATAAAAATAATAAAATTAACGTCCAAATCCTGAAAATAAAAAAAGAACAAAACCGACATATGGTGTCATTAGGAAGCGAGTCATTTAACTAAAGCTTCCAGAAAAAAAAAACAGAGAGGAGGAAACACGGGGTAAAACATATAATCTAACTATATAGAATCTGATACTTTATACTGTGGCTGGAAAGATACAAACATGCTTGCCAAACTACACAGGCTTACATAAACGCCAACACACACACACACACACACACCCGTCCTACGCGCTATAAAACCACGCCAGACGTAACTCAGCGCCTCAGTCTACAGAGATTTATCATAAATAGAGATTTGAGATTCAGACCTTCACCAGTTTACGTTATATCCAGCCAAGTCTAGTTCCGCCTTTCATACGATCTGCTCAGTGACATAATTTAGTGAAGTTGAGTGGGATGTGTTTGATGAATGAGTGGGCGGTGGATGTGTTTGGTGAATGAGTGGGAGGTGGATGTGTTTGGTGAATGAGTGGGAGGTGGATGTGTTTGTGAATGAGTGGGAAATGGATGTGTTTTATGAATGAGTAGGAGGTGGATGTGTTTGGTGAATGAGAGGGAGGTGGATGTGTTTGGTAAATGAGTGGGAGGTGGATGTGTTTGGTGAATGAGTGGGAGGTGGATGTGTTTGGTGAATGAGTGGGAGATGGATGTGTTTTGATGAATGAGTGGGAGGTGGATGTGTTTGGATGAATGAGTGGGAAGTGGATGTGTTTGGTGAATGAGTGGGAGGTTGATGTGTTTGGTGAATGAGTGGGAGGTGGATGTGTTTGATGAATGAGTGGGTGATGTTCATGAATGAGTGGGAGATGTTTGGTATTGAGTGGTGGATGTGTTTGATGAATAGGGAGGTGGATGTGTTTGGTGAATGGGGAGGTGGATGTTTGGTGAATGAGTGGGAGGTGGATGTGTCTGATGAATGAGTGGGAGGTGGATGTGTTTGGTGATTGGTGGAGATGTGATGTGTTATGAATGAGTAGGAGGTGGATGTGTTTGGTGAATGAGAGGGAGGTGGATGTGTTTGGTGAATGAGTGGGAGGTGGATGTGTTTGATGAATGAGTGGGCGGTGGATGTGTTTGGTGAATGAGTGGGAGGTTGATGTGTTTGGTGAATGAGTGGGAGGTGGATGTGTTTGGTGAATGAGTGGGAAATGGATGTGTTTTATGAATGAGTAGGAGGTGGATGTGTTTGGTGAATGAGAGGGAGGTGGATGTGTTTGGTAAATGAGTGGGAGGTGGATGTGTTTGATGAATGAGTGGGAGGTGGATGTGTTTGATGAATGTGTGTTAGGTGGATGTGTTTGGTGTTTGAGTGGGAGGTGGATGTGTTTGCTCATACAGTTTCCTTTCATTTAATTGTTGTTGTTGTTGAAGATTGTAGTTGTGCATCAAAGACGTGGTTCACGATATGTTGTCTTGACGTTTATCAGGTTGTTTTCTCGCCCCAAGGAAGCGTTGTCTATCATTTTGTCAATTATTTCATCTTAAAATTTTTCAAAAAATTTTTATGCACCGGAGTTTCTGGCAGTTGATCATCTTTACCTCGCTGCTATAGTAATGAAGATAAGGTAACTGTCAGGTAAATAACTCCAGGCACTGTGATTACCGATGAAAGTGATGCTGCATTCTCTGCCTGGATAAACATTCTCGGTCAGATAATAGCAGAGTGCATCCTGATAATCACACGTCTCGCTGAGCTGAACCCAAGTGTTGCGGGAGTGGTGAAGGAGCATCAGAACTAGGCCAGCGTCCACAAGCACAGGTGTGCCGATCCCACCACCTGTACTAAGTGGGTCGTTGTCTTGCCTCACACCCACTACCGCTTTACCATGTCTGGCATTATCATCATCTGGTAAAGAGCCTGGTAATGTCACAGTACGAGTAAGTGGTGGAGTTCTCACGGTGGTTGTGCTTCAGGTAACATATGAGTGTAGAAAACAGGCCAGCAGTACGCCCCAGTACCCAGGCTTGTTTTAACAACATCGTTTTCCAGTAACTTTGGTGAGGCGTGAGACTCACCCTGGTGGCCGGGGTTTACAGCATACTATATAACTACCGCTAACATTATCGAATTAAAACATTATTATATCGTAATGTGAAATATTCTGTTAAGATACGTGTATGTATAACACATACACACGCACAAACACACACACACACACACACACACATACACACACACATACAAAAAAAATTACAATAAGACTGGATGGGGTGAGTGTATCAGGTGGTTATATGTAACAGAACCTGCCCGGACAACTTCCATTCCTTGGGACGCTGCAGGTCCAGGCTGTTGACCAACCATATAACGAAGCTGCCCCCTCCCCTTCCCCTCAGTGGTAATGGCTGTGTTCAACAATTAATGATGAGGGGGGGGGGGGAGTGGCTGGGGAATGTGAAAAGATAAAGGGTTACTGAAGAGTGGTGGTGATGCCATGGTCCACGAGGCTTTGTGTTTGTGTGACCCACTCGTGTCCTGCTGCCTGGCTAGAAAAGGACACTCAGCATCACTTGCGAAAGAAATGGTAAATTGCCAGTGTTTATATTCCTCCGACACTGATCTGATAATACGGTGACGTTGCTGTCTCACACACAACATTGTGGAGAGGGTGACTGTTGAACCTGTGAGGGAAATGACAGAGAGGAATTAATATTTAACAAGGTTTGCCGGGTCGTTTGTGACAACTTCATGTAGTGTGTGTGGAGATAAATCATGGGATTGTTGTTAAGAACTAACTGAGCTGTGTGAATTTACTTTCTGGTTATTTAAAATTACGCATATTCAACATACTATTATTCATCGTAATTGATGACGTATGCCGTGGATAGTTTTTTAAATTGAGATGCAACAGTAATGGGGAGAAAAAATTATCTCTACCTTTGCCAACTGTATAACTGCTAGGTGACTGTTATCGTTGTATAACAATTACTTGTGAAGCTGTCATATATGTAATAACCTTCCTGGGTTGTCACCACTTGTAACAGCCACTTGTGAAGCTGTTACCTTATATTCTAGACGAACTAAAATATAGATAAAAGTTTATTGGGTTTTAGTAGCGAAAGCCAATATGTTCCTTTTCTTCGTTTATCATAAAAGGTTTCTATTTACACTTTCAAAGAGGATATAACCGTAACTATCTGAATTGATCTATGGATGTTAGGAGCATAGACGGCAAGCTTGTCTTTACAGCTTGGTTGTCAATATGTCTGTTTCTCGTTTGGGTTAGAGTGAAGACTGCTGAGAGGAAGGACGGAGCTTATCTTGGATAAGCTTAGTTCGACCTCCTTATCTCGTGAGAGTTAAATAACTACCGAGGGAGGAGTTGCTCTGAAGAAAGCTTGGTCGGCTTCTTTACAGACGCACCCTCGAGTGGAAATTTACCGATCACGTGTTCAATGAATGGACCACATGATCACTGCATGACATCTCGCTGCTCATGGAAAGTTACCGTGAGTGATGGAGTTATATAAAATTAATGTAATTAACCCACATTTATATAATACTGCTTTCAACAATGAGACAAGGGCTAATACATACTGCTTTATCGTTTGTATCATACTCGATATACTTTTATGAGGTAATAATTATGCAGTTATACCTCACAACTCATCCATCAGGTGAAATGATTAAGTTCCTCTTCGTTTTATAATAAAACTGTTGACAAAGATGAAAACAAGCGACTACATTACCTCGGAAGTTAATGTTCCTCACCGAAACTTCTACGAGGACGCGGGAAGACACACAAACAGACCTTGATCTGATATGAACACCCTTGTTTAACGTTTATCGCTGTAAAGCACATGAACACACACTACTACTTCTTTGCTATCACTTGTGTCCACCGCCACCCTCTCAAAGGGTTCAGAGATCAGTGGGAGGGGCCGTAGTGGTGCAGGTGGGATTCGCCCTCGATCACTGGTTTTCTGGTAAACATCACAAGAGCGGACTAGCCTAGCGATCTCCTGGCCCATCCTTGGCCAGAAGAACGCTGCACTGATGCGATCAAAGGTCTTCTTTTTACCCATATGGCCGCCAAGAGCAGTGCAATGACCTAGCTTGAACACAGCCAGGCGGTACTTGGAAGGAACCACGAACTGCAGTCGTGTTTCACCCAGAGACGTCATAGTCTCTCGGTAGAGACGGTTCCTCTTCTTTACGAACCCCGTTCGATTCCCAAATGTCTCCTTGATGGTCCCAACCATCAAATTCTTGTGTACTGAAGTGAGCGTGCTGTCATGCTCTTGCTCTTGGACGACATCCTGACTATTGATGAGATCAGACGATGTGACAATAGCCTATGGGTGACTCGAGGTTTTGTTTGGGCCATACCCCGAGTGACTGCAGCAGCATTAACTTGGGTCAAGGCGGCAGCATCAGTTTGAGTTGCAGCATCCACTGCACAACTGTTTCCTGCTCCCTTGATATTTCCAATGATGAGATCGTATATAGGTTCCCTCAGGACTGCTGCAGTGACCCCAACCTGAGAAGAAGGGGGTGTCCACCTCAATCTTGGCCACTGGAACCGTTTGAATGTAACTATTGGCCAATTTAACACTTACTTGTGCTCCGGTGTATTGATGTGGCTTCACCAATTCCTTCCTGACAATACAGCCTGATGCCCCACTATCTCGCATGGCAGTCACTGGAACTCCTTCAGCGTATCCAGGCTTAACAAGAAAGGTGGAGTGACCCCTCGAGGAGAGGTTGGAGGCGGCAGTTAGTCAGTAGGTGTGGTGGGGTAGACCTGATTCGGTATGAACCCCTTCAGTTTGCATGACGATCGGCCCTGCTGGAAGGTCAGGCCACGCCCCGCCCACAGTTTGAACATCGGCGGCTTCCTGCTGCTGGTCTCTTCGTGGATTATTATTGCTGGCACCTTGGCCTACGAATTGAGCCACGTGGATGTTACCCGGGCGCCAACTGTCCTGGTACTTCGGGTGGCCTTGGTACTGCTTCTGCTGCTGTTTCTGTTGCTGTCTTTGCGGTTGTGGTTGCTGGTTATTTCCCTATTGCCTGGGTGGGTTTGGTGGCTGTTTCTGTAGAGGTTGTTGACTTTGTTGGGTACCTGCCGACTCCTTTTTCGACCACCGCCTCCGAGTGTGGTATCGAAAGCGCTGAAATGCGCGTCTGCTTTGCTTGCCATTTCCTTCGACGTCTTAACTCCATTGGCCCTGATTTGCGCCACAAGCTCAGGAGGACACGACCTTTCAAACTGCGTGCGCACCATTAAGTCTATAACCCCTTCCATGGACTAGGGGGTTTCATCCTTACTCATCCAATGAGCCACATAGTCCCTAAAACGTTCCCGGAACTGTGCAGCCGTTTCATTTTCTTCCAACATTGCCCTGTTGAACTGATGCCTGGCCTGCTCAGTAGTCAGCCCATATGCCCGCAGCAGTGCAGACTTCATGTCAGGGAATTTATTTTCAGGACGCTCTAGTCGTCGAAGAATCCCTGAAGCTTTCCCATCAAATAGGCTCAGGAACTCAAATTCCTTAATGCTGTCATCAAGCTCGTAGGCTTCTGCGAGATACTCAAACCGGGATATGTACATTTCCATGGATTCGCCCTCCTTAAAGGTGGGCATCTGGGGAAATTTCCTATAAGTGACGTTTTGAGTGGGAGCTCCTGACGGAGAAGAATTTTGGTTCCTTTCCGCTGAGGCCAGTTGGAACTCCCGTTCCCTTTGTCTCTCTTCTCGTTCCAGCTTCTTTTCTTCCTTCTGAAAGTCTAGCTGGGCTAAGAGTTGTTCATGCTCGAGTTGCTTGTCTTCTCTCACCCAAGCCTTCTCAATGTATGCAACCGCCTCAGCCCCCTCCAGCCCGAGGTCACCTGCTTCCTCAAAAGCCGCTGCACAAGCTGACATGGTGTAGGTTTGGGCAATACAATTGTGCAATTATCCACGGTCTGTGTCCCTGTTCGGGCGCCAATTGTTAGTTTTAAATGCAAGATAGCGGTTTTTTTTACCTTAAAACTCAGATACCTTCACACTAATTACTCACCCAGGAGATTATGGTGTATCACTATGTAGAATTTCACTCTGCTTCCGGCATTCGATGCATTGTGTACTTGATAAATGATGATTTAATGAATTCCATTAATTCCAACATCCATCTAAGTTATTGATTATACTTTGTCATAACCAATCAGTCATTACCTTTGGTAATAATAATAATAGAGGGGTCACAGATACGGGCAGATAATTGCACTTACGTTTATTTGGCACAATTCCATACACTGGACTTATAATTTGCATGGATAGGTCAATCACTCACATTCGCGCCACAGTACCGTAAGTTATAAGGGAGAGTTTGTCAACCTGGAGAATTAATCGTTTAGATCTATTAGGCCGGCCTGGAGTGCTCTTGTAGCAAACAGGCCCTCACCATTGATCACTTCCTTTACAGGGTGCGTTAACTTGTCGCTGGACTGTATGGCCCCTGTTCTAAGTACGAGGAGCAGGATGTCTTCTATAACCCAAGGTCTAAAGCCCACTGACTTAAATGTGGTTTTTGAGGCGTGAAATGATGATCAGTACAACACTGTCTCACTGGCCTCCCCTTATCGGCTGGCCGTTATCTCTGTCTAAATAAACATTTGGGATGGGTTGTGCAGGAGGCCCAACGCAACCCATGACAACTTGGAATCAGGCATGATGATCATCCAGCTATGATACAGTGACTCGAGAGGACGGGACCGGCCGGGTTGTCCACAGATATTGCAAGGTGTGGAGGGGCGGGAGGGACGGTGGACCTGGTATTCCGCCGTTGGCACTTGTCTGCCTCGATATGCAGGCGGACTAACTCGAAAGTGTTGACACCTTCTCGTGTGGTGATCTTCCAAGCGTTACGGTGTGAAATGATAGCCTTTCTGGTCAGGGAGTCGATTTGGCATTTTTCAAGTTTGTCTTAAGTCTATCCTTATATCTTTTCCGTTATCCGACAGTGGTACATTTACCATTCGTTAAGTGACTGCAAAGTAGCTGCTCTGGCATTCTACTGTCGTCCATGCCGGTAACATGGCCAATCCAATGTAGTTGTTCATGGAAAATAGTAACCTCGATGTTCCTACAGTTGGTGTCAGCGAACTCGGAGGATGGAACGTAGACTACACTGGTGAAAGTTTTCAAGTGCTTTGAGATGCCTCCTGTATGTGTCCCATGGCTCGCTGCCATACTGCAGGGTGGAGAGGACCATTGATGGATGTATGTTCAGCTTTGTGGATAATTTCAGTTTCCTACAGCTGAAGAGACGGGTACAGAGTCTGCCAAAGGCTTGAGATGCACATACTGAAAGTGGGTAACATTAGAGAGGGTAGTACCATTAACCTGGATGGATGGTGGAGGTGTGGCTGAACCAAAGGCAGGTTGAAAGAAAATCTGACTTACGTATATTCACCTCAAGGCCGAAGTTGTGCATATGCATCTGCGTAGGTATTCAGGATCTCCTGTAGGTCATATTCAGTGTGAGCGACGAGGGTGAGGTCATCTGCATACTGAAGTTCAGTGACGGTGGCGGCCGACACCTTTGTTCCTGCCTGGAGTCGTTTTATGTTGAAAAGTCCCTTCATCCGGTACTGGCATGAGTAAGGAAGGCAGCCAAGAAAATGGAAAAAAGAGTTGGCGCCATTACACATCCTTGTTTTTACCCTGTTTGGATGGGGAAGAACTCAGAGGGGGTGTCACTGCGCAGGACACTGCCGTTAATGCCATTGTGGAATTGTTGCACAATGGCGATAAATTTTGGTGGGCAACCAAAACGACTGAGGGTACACCAGAGGGCTTCCCTGTTGACCGAGACGAAGGTCTTAATATGATCGATGAAGGCTATGTACAAGTCACGACGCTGTTCTTTACACTTTTCCTGTATCTGGCGGGAAGCAAATATCATGTCATTGGTGCCACGTGTTGGTCTAAAGCCACACTTGATATTCTGGGTGGAAGTTTTTCGCCTCGGGAAAAAGTCTACGGGCGGCAGCGAAATCCCACTGAAGTTGTCACAGTCTGGCCAATTTCCCTTGTTCTTATATATGTTGGGAGATTTCCTCCTTTTCCCATATATACTCCAGGAGAGAGTGGAGGCGATGGTAAGCACATCGGCCGGGATTCCACCAGGCCCTGTGGCTTTGTTATTTTTCATGTGCTTGATGGCAGTAGCTACCTCATCCCGGGATGGAGGATAGCTGAGGTGGGTCAGCTCTGGGTGCTGAGAGACCTGCTGGGCAGTCAGGACATCCACAATACTGTGTTTCGGTTGCGCATCTTATGTTGAAGCATCTTATGTTGATCCATAAATTCTTGCATTTCACACGCTATATTTTTCCACCATTCGTTCATATAATAAAATAATAATGGAAGCCCCTCGAAATCGAGGATGGCCGGCCCAGGGGCCACCTAGGCGTGAATTTGTTTAAGGTGTAGAAGCTGTCGCCAACACAACAACCACACCCTAAGTTAACGAGCTGCATGACCCGGTGTCAAGGAATAGTCCGAGAAGACCGAACAACTCGCCAACTGCACTGGCTAACCATTATCCCGGAATATGATCCGCAAAACGATTATCATCCAGGTTCCCAATTCTTGCTGGGTAGACTGAGGGAAAAGGCGTAAATAAATTTGCCCATAGTTTCACCCTGCCTGAGGATCGAACTCGAGGCCGCTCGCTTGCGAGGCGAGGACTGCTGACCATTACACGACAGGTCGTTCATATCAGACACACACACACTTACTTTAAATTTACGGAGAAATATGACTTCTTCATCATTCTTGAAGGCAATGAGGATGCTGATTGGTGTAATTATAGACACATTGACCTCTTGATGTAAGATAATGCCTTGGTAACACGAAGGCGTGAGGCTGTAGAGCGTGAGTGGTGGAGGTGCGAAGCAACAATAACAGCAGCAACACCCAACCTTCATCACACCCCCCCCCCCTCTCCTCCACCAGCACTGAGCTTCGTCCGGGAAATGACGCGATTATTATACGCACTGCGGCACTGTAAGCTTCCGTAGGCGGCCCGGACGAGGAAGCTGCTGGGGGAATCATCGTTGTCAAGAAAGGGAAAATTGGAATTAAAGTAAGAAGAACGTGTAGTAAACATAGAGGAAAAACAGAGTGTGAGAACGAAAAGAATATGTGCAAGCGTTAGGAGGATAAAGGAGCGAACATTGTAATATCGGATGAATAGTGGGAGTGAGAGTAAGGAAAAAATAAGTTTAGACTTGGAGGAGAAGGTGTAGGCGATTACGGGAATTAGAGAGAGGGAAAAAAGGGGGGAAATATACAAAGGGAAATTCTAGTAAATATGAAGAAAGGAGGTTGGCGGAGGAGCCGAAGAAACTCAAGTTAACAAGGAACAGAATAAGAGGAGCAAACGTACGGATGTTGGATAATTGTAATAAAACGAGAGAGAGAGAGAGAGAGAGAGAGAGAGAGAGAGAGAGAGAGATATCAGAAAAGACTTGCTCGCCATAAAGAAATGTACGTTTTATGAATTTTAATATAATGTGCACGCAAAATATTTTAGATACATTAATAATTACCAAATCAGTAGCTGTCAGTTTCAGGCCGTGTTGACGATCACAGGGGCGAGCGTCTGTATATAATGAAACACTGGTGTGGACAGGGGAATATTGCCTCATATTAACTTATTTTACTGAAACTTTTTGGTAATAATCAACCAATTTATGATTCGAGTCACTGGAAAATAAAAATTATTATGATGTGTTGAGTTAGCTATTGTGTTAGTCACCACCTTTACCTTCACTGTAACTATTATATCACCCTGACACTATTCTCAGACATGTGGAAGCATAATGTATGTTTCATATCTCTTCTGTGTCACAAAAATAATCCTTGATATGTGTCAGTGAACTCATAAACCTGTCGTAAAAGAATTCCGACACAAACACACACACACACACACACACACACACACACACACACACACAGAGCCTGCCAGCACCTCCCTCCCATCACCTTCCTCCCAACACCTCCATCCCAACACCTCCCTCCCATCACCTCCCTCCCATCACCTCCCCAACCGCAAAAAAATATCAGAGCATCACAATAACATTCCAGACCCGCCTCCGCCCCAACAAACACACACAGCTACACGTGATATATCCTTTGCCAGCTCTCGGGACACCAACCTCTCTCTCTGTTTTGTAATCTTAAATATACCGGTGGAAACATGAGAGAAATTTGACTCATAATATAATGGGTAATATTTGACTCCTAATGCAATGGGTAATATTTGACTTCTAATATAATGGGTAATATTTGACTCCTAATGCAATGGGTAATATTTGACTTCTAATATAATGGGTAATATTTGACTCCTAATTTAATGGGTAAAATGTAAGTTTTATAAAGAAAGAAATTCTCTTAAACCGGTGAATCCAAATACAATGTGTGGCCGGGTAAGTTAGGGAGCTGTTAAGATAAAAAAAAAAAAAAAACAAGAAAAATGGAAGAAAAATTCCCTTAATCGGAGGAAAAGTTTACAGTGTGGCGGAATTTTGTAATAAAATGAGATCTTGGGTTTACATTACGGAGAACCTGTCTTAACTGTACGATAACTGGAGGTGTGTGACTGAGGTGACTGTCTTAACTGTACGATAACTGGAGCTGTGTGACTGAGGTGACTGTCTTAACTGTACGATAACTGGAGGTGTGTGACTGAGGTGACTGTCTTAACTGTACGATAACTGGAGGTGTGTGAGTGAGGTGACTGCCTTAACTGTACGATAACTGGAGGTGTGTGAGTGAAGTGACTGCCTTAACTGTACGATAACTGGAGGTGTGTGAGTGAAGTGACTGCCTTAACTGTACGATAACTGGAGGTGTGTGAGTGAAATGACTGCCTTAACTGTACGATTACTGGAGGTGTGTGAGTAAGATGACTGTCTTAACTGTACGATAACTGGAGGTGTGTGAATGAGGTGACTCTTAACTGTATGATAACTAGAGGTGTGTGAGTAAGATGACTGTCTTAACTGTGCGATAACTGGAGGTGTGTAAGTGAGGTGACTGCCTTAACTGTACGATAACTGGAGGTGTGTGAGTGAGGTGACTGCCTTAACTGTACGATAACTGGAGGTGTGTGAGTGAGGTGACTGCCTTAACTGTACGATAACTGGAGGTGTGTGAGTGAGGTGACTGCCTTAACTGTACGATAACTGTTGGTGTGTGAGTGAGGTGACTGGCTTAACTGTACGATAACTGGAGGTGTGTAAATGAAGTAACTCCTAGATAGACTGTAATATAATCATAGCGTCACACAACATAAAACAGTAGTAACAGCGGCAGCATTAACAGCAGCAGCATTAACAGCGGCAGCATAATAGTGACAGCAGCTGTGAAATTCGAGTGGTGTTACAGCCGACCAAGTTATGTGAACTGAAGTATAAGAAACATTGAAAATATGCGCAAGATTTTTTCTTCACCTGCTGAGGGAGAACTGTAGCCGGCCTGTTCTGAATAAATCCTTGTTTTCCTCCCTAATTCCTTTACCCACCTCGCCCCCCCTAACTTCTTGTTCCTCCTTTCTTCTCTCCTTCCCATCTGCGTTGTTCCTCCCCAGCTTCCTTGGCTTCCTCCCAGCACGCCTCGTTCCTCCCCAGCTGCCTTCTTCCTCCTTCCTTCTTGTTCCTCCCCCAACTGCCTTGTTCCTCCCCAGCCTCCTCCTTCCTCCCCAGCCGCCTCGTTCCTCCCCACCCGCCTCGTTCCTCCCCCGCCTCGTTCCTCCCCACCGCCTCGTTCCTCCCCACCCGCCTCCGTTCCTCCCCCAGCTGCCTTGTTCCTCTCCAACTTCCTTATCTCTTGTTTCCTCCCCCAGCAGCTTTCTTCCCCCTTCTTTATTTACCTCCCCAGTTGCCTCGTTTCTCCCCAGCCGCCTCGTTCCTCCCCACCCGCCTCGTTCCTCCCCAGCTGCCTTGTTCCTCTCCCAACTTCCTTATCTCTTGTTCCTCCCCAGCAGCTTTTTTCTTCCCAACTTCTTTATTTACCTCCCAGTTGCCTCGTTCCTCCCCAGCTGCCTTGTTCATCTCCAAATTTCTTATCTCTTGTTCTTCCCCCAACTGCCTTGTTCTCCCCAGCCGCCTCGTTCACCCCAGCCACCTCGTTCCTCCCCAGCTGCCTTGTTCATCTCCAACTGCCGTGTTCCTCCCCCAACCTTTATCTTGTTTCCTCCTCAGCTGCCTTGTTCTCCCCAGCCTTGTTCTCCCCCAGCCACCTCAACTCCCCAGCGCCCCATTCCTCCCCACTCGCCTCGTTCCTCCCCAGCTGCCTTCTTCCTCACCAGCTGCCTTGTTCACTCCCCCAGCTGCCTTGTTCCTCCCCAGCTGCTGTATTCCCAGCTGCCTTGTTCCTCCCCAACTGCCTTGTTCTGCCTCCCAACTGCCTTGTTCCTCCCCAGCTGCCTTAACTGTTCCTCCCCAACTGCCTTGTTCCTTCCTAGTTGCTTTGTTCCTCCCCAGCTGTCTTGTTCCTCCCCAGCTGCCTTAACTCTTGTTCTTCCTCAGCTGTCTAGTTCCTCCTCAACTGCCTTGTTCCTCCCCAGCTGCCTTAGTCCTCCCCAGCTGCTTTGTTCCTCTCCAGCTGCCTTGTTTCTTTTTAATTGCCTTGTTCCTTCCCATTTTTTTGGGAGGGGGAAGAATAACCCACCCGCGCACAGGTCACTGACCCACAATGAGGCCTAGGGGGCGAATAAAAGGAGGAAAGGAAATTAAAAATAGAAAAGAAAAGGTTATATTAATCTACACCACGAAGATGCCAGAAAACTATCTTTTTGAAGTAAGACATTATATGAGTATGGAAGCACAAAAGAAGGCAGAGGAAAGAATGATGTACTATAACGGGTTATTCTAGTGTGACCGACATCCACAGAGAAACGGTGGGCACCGCGGGCAAGACGAGTGTTACGAGCCCACGGCCTTGCCGGCGGTACACAGGATGCCAAATCCACCGAACATTGCCCGTTAAAGTACCTGTAAAAGAGAGAGAGTGAAGAAACATTGCGGCAAAGAGAAAGGGAAGAAAGATTATCAACTAAAGGAGGAGAGTTAATAAGACGAAATGCCTTTGATTCCACCCTATCTAACAGATATGAGAGCAGTACTCCAAGTTAGGACGAATAAATCCCATATATTCTGAAGCAACTGCTCAGGAGTGAAGTAGCTACGGCATATGTACAACATTCCCAGCTTTCAGGAGGCAGCTTTAGCAATGTTGAGGATGTGTGGCTTCCATGCCATATTAGATGAAGTGGTGAGGCCTAGCATATCTATTTTAGAATTTGGCAGAATGATTGCATCCTGAAATGTGATTGGTGGGAGATCATCTAATGTTGAAAGTGTAATTGATAAATGCTGAGTTTTATTGCTATTGAATTTAACCAAGTTTCTACCTCCCCATTCGGAGATGCTGCACAGATCCGCATTGATAGATGTATTGATATCAGCTCTAGAAACAGATCTAGTTTGAGAATTAGGGGAAAGGGGAAAATATGAAGAAAGAGTGAAGAGTACAATCATCAGCGTAAGAATGGATAGAATTAGTCGTAGTATGAAGTAAATCATTGATAAATAGAAGGAAGAGAGTAGGTGAAAGAACAGAACCCTGTGGGACACCACTATTGGTAGAGAAAGAGCAAGAGATCGATCCCTCGACAACAACTGCCATGGATCGGTTCTCAAGGAAGCTTGACATTCGAGAACAAAGTGGGGGAGAAACCATAAGAGGGAAGTTAAGAAGGCAAAGACTTGTGCCATACCCTGCCAAATGCTTTGGAGATGTCAAGGGCCACGATGAAAGTCTCCCTATAATCCCTAAGAGAGGATGACCAAAGAGGGTGCAGTAGGAGAGCAGATCACCAGTAGATCTCGCCTGGCGAAAGCCATACTGTTGATCCGAGAAAAGAGAATGGTGTTCAAAGTGACGGAGAAAATGAGAGTTTAAGACAGTTTCGAATATCTTAGAGGGATGAAGTTATGGCAATGGGGCGATAGTTAGAGGGATTGGAATGGTCACCCTTCTTCGGGATGGGCTGAACCGAGGCATGCTTCCAAGAAGAAGGAAAAGTTTGGGTTTTGAGGCAAAGGCGAAAGAGGCGAGCAAGCACAGGGCCAGAACTTCAGAACACGAGGGGGTATTCCATCCGGTCTTTGCGCCTTACTCACATCCAACCTGGATAACACACCAACAACCCTTCGAGTGGAGATTATAGGAAATTGCATAGGTTCAGTAGGAGGAGCAGGAGTAGGAGGGATAAAGTTGGAATTGTCTAAGGTGGAGTTAAGAGGAGAATGAGGTGCCGAAGAGATTGGCTTTATCGGAGGGAGAGTTGGCTAAATAGTTATCAGGTCGGAAGAGAGGAGGAAAATAGGGAGTGCAGAAGTTATTACAGATCTTTTTGGTTAAAGAGCAGAAGGATTTACTCGAAGAAAAGTTAGTCAGGACAGCGGTCTTTCTTTTTTATAAAATCCTGCTTGGCCCTACGAAGAATAGCCTTACAACGATTCCTAGAGGTAAAGAAAGATGAATGGGTAATAGGAGAAGGAGATAGTTTCATAACTTGATATACCCTATCTCTCTCCCTACATGTAAGAGAATAGGAGTGATCAAACCATGATTGTAAGGTGAAAGTTTTGGTAGAAGATGGGATAAATGTACTCATGCCACCCAGTATAGCCCCAACAATGCTGTCAGCACATACCGAAGCATCCCGAGTAGAAAAGCAACATTCATCCCAGGGAAAGTCGGTGAAGAATTCTCGTTAGGATTGCCAGTTTGCCCTCCGATAGTGCCATAGATAGCTTTTAAAGGGGGGTCGGGGAGGTGGTCGTGCCCAGTTTGATTTATTAGAAATAAGATTGCGGTCAGAAGACCCTAAGGGGGCAGATATTGAGTATGAATAGTGTGAGGGGTAAGAGGTAAAACAAAGATCAATAACGTTATTAATTTTGTAGTGTCGATCAGGAGCGCGTGTAGGGTGTTTAATTATTTGTTCCAGATCATTAAGTAAGGAAAACGAGAGTGTCTCAGCTCCATCTGGGTCATCCCTTGCAGAGCCAAGCCACTCTGTGATGTACATTGAAATCCCCTAGGTAGAGGATCTCGGTGTTGGGGTGTGTGGATAGCAACGACTTGTGGCATGAAGTGAGATAGTTAAAGAGTTCTAAATAGTTGGCAGAGTTGGGAGAACAGCATAGGAAACAAAGAAAAATAGTCACAGTTGTCAGAGATATTTCGAGCCAGATGACATCATAAAGGGAAGATTCAAGATCCGTGAGTCGAGCTATAGGTGTATGTGTGTTGCAGTAGGCGCATACACCTCCCTTTGAATAGAAAGAGGTATAAAGGTTGTAGTTGGAGACTTGAAAAGGTTTGGGTGAAGCTGCTTTGGTCAATTGAAGTTCAGATAGTAGTAAGAGGTCGGGGGAAGAGGTTAATAGATGGCGCGCCACAGAAATAAAATTGGATCTCAGGCTGCGAATGTTTGAAAAATGAAGTGTGAAAAAAGGTGATCCTCCACCAGCCGAGGTGACGTCAGTTGAGGCCCCAGTAGTTTGATGATGATCAGGTTCGGCCCTGGGGTCGACAACCTTCCCGACCAGTGGGACCCATCCGAGAAGGTCCCTGCTTTAATATTGTTCTCAACTGATATCACAGGAGAATAAAAGAATAGAACAGATCAAGAGTGAGTACGGTATTATATGTTGTGTTGTCAATAGTAAGAGACAAAATTGAGACCCTACAATTGTGTGTAAATGTGGCAGAAAGTCAGATAAGCAACCTGGGACTTGGTCATAATTTTGTGATTGCCTTGTTCGCCCCAGCTGCCTTGTTCGCTCCAACTGCCTTGTTTGTTCCCTGCTGCCCTGTTCCTCCCCAGCTGCCTTGTTCCTCCCCAGCTGCCATGTTCCTTCCCAACTTCCTTGTTCCTCTCCAACTGCCTTGTTCCTCCCCAGCTGCCTTGCTCCTCCCCGGCTGCCTTCTTCCTCCCCAGCTACCTTGTTCCTCCCCAGCTGCCCTGTTCCTCCCCAACTTCCTTGTTCCTCCCCAACTGCCTTGTTCCTCCCCAGTTGGCTTGATCCTCCCAAGTTGCTTTGGTTCCTCCCCAGCTACCTTGTTCCTTCCTAAGTGCCTTGTTCCTCTCCAACTGCCTTGTTCTTCTCCTGCTACCTTGTTCCTCCCCAATTGCCTTGTTCGTCCCAGCTGCCTTATTCGCCCCAGCTGCCTTGTTTGCTCCCTGCTGCCCTGTTCCTCCCCAACTGCCTTGTTCTTCTGCTACCTTGTTCCTCCCCAGATACTGTAGTTTTTCCCCAGATGGGTCGAGAACGCCACCCCTGGTCTCCTCCCCATCACAATAAAGGCATTATAAAAAACGATACAAGGTAAAGTATAGTGGAGAATTTAATATATATTATGCTCTATATCTCTTAATAATACTTTCTTCCATACATGATGAGAGGAAAGACTTATTAAAGGTTCATAGTACTCGTGTGATCCAGTTGTCTTTGATATTATTCTTCGTTTAAATATTTTACTTTATATTTTTTGTGGACCATAAAGCTTAGACTGTTTTTATTGAATTATGATTTTTTTTAATGTAATGTTTAAATTTTTGTCGTCAATAAACTTGTTATATCGAGGGCCCATTTGATGTTAAATCCCCGTTATATGGAGGTTTCACTGTAAATTAATTGAAATCTAAGACAGACAGTTGATAAAACTTAGTCAAAACCTTAAATCGACACTGATTCGTATGCAAGCAAAAGTCGAAAGAAAAAAACAGTTCTCTATGTATAGTGGATCGAAAACCTATCCCTACAGAATTGAGTTAAACAATATGACACAACGGAAGAAGTATTTTGACAATCATACCAGCAAAACATGTCCTTTCGAAGTGTCTTTGGTGCATACAGTGATACAGTGAGTCCTAAGTAATAACTATTTTCTATTATCCCTGTTGGTATGAAAAAACGTGTACAAAAATAATAACCTGAACCTTACCTGAAACAAATCATGAAAATTATGGAATAACACTGAGTGTGTCTCCAAACAGTGTGTTAGTCTCCTCCTCTTCCAGGAGGCATGGTAGAGTGTGTGTATTTTGGGGGTCCAGTGTTGAATTACCACCTTTATAATCGATTATTATTTTTCTATTAATTATTTCTATTTCTTTCTCACGTAACTCCTCTTTCACTTCGCAGCAGATACACAAAGACTCTTGCAAATATACAAATATCACCATTCTCCACACACACTAACACACTGTTTAGAGACACTGTCAGTGTCGAATGATAACCTTTAACATATAAAGCAAAACACGAGAGACTACAACATACCACGGAACTACCTTTACCTGATAATGGAAGACCCGAGTTATCATGATTAATAGGGCATGAAAATGTATAACCTGGATGTACAATATATTTGTATATAGTGTATGAGCACCTGTTTGGTTATTTTTGGTTATTTTCCTGTATGTATATATATGTGTGACTGTGTATATGTGTTTGTGTTGACAGGCTCGCCTCGCAAGCGAGTAGACCTTGGTTCGATCCCCGGGCAAGGTGAAACTATGGGCAAGCTTCTTTACGCTATTTGCCTCTGTCTACCCAGCAGTAATTGGGAACCTGGATGTTAATCGATTTGCGGATCGTGTTCGGGGTAATGGTTAGCCAGTGCAGTTGGCGAATTGTCCGGTCTTCTCGGATTATTCCTTGACACTGGGTCATGCACCTCGTTAACTTAGGTGGCCCTAGGGCCGGCCATCCTTGATCACGAGGGTCATCCATTATTATTATTACAGTATGTGTTTGTGTGAATGTTTGTACAATAAAATTAAATGTACTGTCATTGGAGGAGGACCATGTGAAGTATCAGCCCAGCCCTTCACAATACACACCGTGACGAGCCACCACCTCCTCCCCATCCTCCTGCTCCTCCTCCTCCCCATCCTCCTGCTCCTCCTCCTCCCCATCCTCCTCCTCCTCCCCATCCTCCTCCTCCTCCCACCCCCTCTTCCGGACACAATAATAAAATTTAAATACCAATCCTGTCTATATTCCCTCTCACCGTGAGTCATCCTCCTTACCTGGTCACGGAGCGAACGTGAAAAGTTTTCTCGTTTCTGTCTCTTTCGCTCTGTTTACGTGTTAAATGTCATCATAGATTAGTTAAAGATAACTTTGTTTTCGTCCTATTATAGATTGATTGAGGATAACTTTGTTTACGTTTCATCACTGAGTGGTTGAACTTATCTTTGTTTATGTCTCATCATTGAGTGGTTGAAGATTACTTTTTTTACGTCCCCTTATAGATTGGTTAAAGATAACTTTTTGCTTCAGTGGTTGAAGATATCTTTGTTATCTTTTGTATTTTTTCATCGTTTCTTTAATTCAATAGATAGCCAATATTTGGTTGCTAAGCCAGTATATTATTATTGTTTTAATACTGGTACCGGGTGATTGTAAATTATATTCCCGATTTTAAACATTAACGTGCAAAAGAAATAATAAAGCTACAGCGAAACGCAAGATAGATTAATAAAGAAGAACTCAAAGCTATAGACGTTCAATATGAGCTCTCGTCTCGTGGCTCTGAAGACATCAAAGCGTGGTGGTAAGGGGAAGGGAGGGGGAGGTATTTCTTGGCCGGCTCGTTGCGTCCTATCTAAGTCCTCCTTGACTTTCCGTCTGGGGCTGTAATAAAAATGAGGGTTTTGTTCCGTCAGTGTCGGCAATTTTAGACATTTTACGGAAAAGGTTACGCGAGGCTTTTATAAGGATGTTATAGCACGAAATGTATGGAGGGAGGGAGTACCACCGTGATGTTTTTGAGTCCTTTATTAGTATATTTTGATTTCAGTGGAGCTTTATTTTTTTTTTCATAATTAATGTTCAAAATCGGGAAGATCACTTACGACCCGGTACTGTACTCGAGTTCAGTTTTATTTATGTCTATCTGATTTTCCCAAAGAATCTTTAAAAATAATAATCGAGGATGAAATTTAGCTTACAGGAACCTCGTAACCTTCACTGGAGGAGAGAAAAAGACTGGGATGGATTTTGATGAGAGGCGCTGAAATGAATAAAGTGTAGCAGGTGGGTGAAGAACTGACCATATGAAATAATACTTATGGGTGCTGGCAGGTCAAAGGTCACGGTCACATTTCAGGGCAAAAAAAATGCAATTAAAAATAAATAATAATCATGATGGAACTTGTAGGTCGTCAGCTGTTGACAAGAGAGACATTATCTAATTCTGGTGGTCAGGGTCACGCTTCAAGGTCATAGATGTTGACCTTTAATTTGTTGTCACTATAATGGTTTAGGTAACAGTTTCTTTACGCTATTTGCGTCTGTCTACCCAGCAGTAATTGGAGACCTGGATATTAATCGATTTGCGGATCGTATTCTGGGGTAATGGTTAGCCAGTGCAGTTGGCGAGTTGTCTGGTTTTCTCGGACTATTCCTTGATACTGGGTCAAGCAGCTCGTTAACTCAGGGTGTGGCTGTTGTGTTGGCGACAGCTTCTACACCTTAAACAAATTCACGCCTTGGTGGCCCTTGGGCCGGCCATCCTAGTTGCACGACAGGCAACCATTAGTACTAGTAGCAGTAGGTAACAACGTCTCCCTCTGTAAACGTTGGTGGCAAGTTGTTGCTTTTTGTATGGTGCTGTGCTTGTTTGGCCACACAGGAGGAACACACTTGGCGGAGCATACACTTGGAGGAGCACACACTTGGAGGAGCACACACTTGAAGAAGCACACACTTAGAGGAACACACTTGGAGGAGTACACACTAGGAGGAGTACACACTTGGAGGAACACACTTGGAGGAGCACACACTTAGAGGAACACACACTTGGAGGTACAAACACTTGGAGGTACACACAATTGGAGGAGCACACTTGAAGAAGCACACACTTGGAGGAGCACACACTTGGAGGAGCACACACTTGGAGGAGCACACACTTGGAGGAACACACACACTTGGAGGAGCACACACTTGGAGGAGCACACACTTGGAGGAGTACACACTTGGAGGAGTACACACTTGGAGGAGCACACACTTGGAGGAGCACACACTTGGAGGAACACACTTGGAGGAACACACACGTGGAGGAACAAACACATAAAGGAACACACACACTTGAAGGAACACACACATAAAGGAACACACACTTGGAGGAACACACACCTGGAGGAACACAAACTTGGAGGAACACACACATAAAGGAACACACGCTTGGAGGAGCACACACTTGAAGGAACACACACATAAAGGAACACACACTTGGAAGAACACACACATAAAGGAACACACACCTGGAGGAACACACACGTGGAGGAACAAACATATAAAGGAACACACACTTGAAGGAACACACACATAAAGGAACACACACTTGGAGGAACACACACCTGGAGGAACACAAACTTGGAGGAACACACACATAAAGGAACACACACTTGGAGGAACACACACATAAAGGAACACACTTGGAAGAACACACACATAAAGGAACACACACTTGGAAGAACACACACATAAAGGAACACACACTTGGAAGAACACACATAAAGGAACACACACTTGGAGGAGCACATATAAGGGAACACACACTTGGAGGAACACACACTTGAGACGCACACAATTGGAGGAACACACACTTGGAGGAACATACACTTGGTGGAGCACACACTTGGAGGAGCACACACCTGGAAGAACACACACTTGGGGAACACACACTTGAAGGAACACACACATAAAGGAACACACACTTGGAAGAACACACACATAAAGGAACACATACTTGGAGGAGCACACATATAAGAGAACACACACTTGGAGGAACACACACACACATAAAGGAACACACACTTGAGACGCACACAATTGGAGGAACACACACTTGGAGGAACATACACTTGGAGGAGCACACACTTGGAGGAACACCCACTTGGACCCACTTGGAGGAACACCCACTTGGAGGAACACACACTTGGTGGAGCACACACTTGGTGGAGCACACACTTGGAGGAGCACACTTGGAGGAACACCCACTTGGAGGAACACACACTTGGAGGAACACACACTTGGAGGACACACACATAAAGGAACACACACTTGAGGCACACACTTGGAGGAGCACACACATAAAGGAACACACACTTGAGAGCACACACTTGGAGGAACACACACATAAAGGAACACACACTTGAGGAACACACACATAGAAGAACACACACTTGGAGGAACACACTTTGAGAAACACACTTGGAAGAACACACACATAAAGGAACACACACTTGAGAGCACACACTTGGAGGAACACACACAAAAGGAACACACACTTGGAGGAACACACATAGAAGAACACACACTTGGAGGAACACACAAAAGGAAAACACACACACACTTGTAGGAACACACACTTGGAGGAACACACACTTGGAGGAACACACACATAAAGGAACACACACTTGAGACGCACACACATAAAGGAACACACACTTGGAGGAACACACACCCAGAGGAACACACTTGAGAGGAACACACACCTGGAGAAACACACACACTTGGAGGAACGCACATATAAAGGAACACACAGTTGGAGGAACACACACTTGAGGAACACACACTTGTAGGGAACACACACTTGGAGGAACACACACTTGGAGGAACACACACATAAAGGAACACACACTTGAGACGCACACACATAAAGGAACACACACTTGGAGGAACACACACCCAGAGGAACACACTTGGAGGAACACACACCTGGAGAAACACACACTTGGAGGAACGCACATATAAAGGAACACACACTTGGAGGAACACACTTGAGACGCCCGCACATGGAGAAACATACACTTCGGGAACACACATTTGGAGGAAAACACACATAGAAGAACACACACATGAGACGCACACACTTGGAAGAACACACTTGGAGGAACACAGTTGGAGGAACAGTCAACTGGAGGAACACACACCTGGAGGAACACACACCTTGAGGAACACACACACATAAAGAAACACACGCACATAAAGGAACACACACTTGGAGGAACACACACACTTGGAGGAACACACTTGAGACGCACACACTTGGAGAAACATACACTTGGAGGAACACACTTGGAGAAACACACTTGGAGAGAAACACACTTGGGAGAAACACACACTTGGAGGAACACACTTGAGAATGCAATACACTTGGAGGAACACACACTTGAGTGAGCGCACACTTGGAGGAACACACACTTGGAGAAACATACTTGAGATGCACACACTTGGAGAAACACACTTGAGACGCAATACACTTGATGAACACACTTGAGACGTACAATACTTGGAGGAACACACTGAGACGCACACACTTGGAGAAACACACTTGAGACGCACACACTTGGAGGAACACACTTGGAGACGTACACACTTGGAGGAACACACTTGGAGACGCACACACTTTGGAGGAACACACTTGAGACGCACACATTCTGGAGGAACACACTTGAGAAACACACTGAGGAACACACTTGAGAGCCAAGGCACATTTGGAGAAACTCTACTTGAGACGTACACACTTGAGGAACACACTTGAGACGCACACACTTGGAGAAACACACTTGAGACGCACACACTTGGAGGAACACACTTGAGACGCACACACTTGGAGAAACACACTTGAGACGCACACACTTGGAGGAACACACTTGAGACGTACACACTTGGAGGAACACACTTGAGACGCACACACTTGGAGGAACACACTTGAGACGTACACACTTGGAGGAACACACTTGAGACGCACACACTTGGAGAAACACACTTGAGACGCACACACTTGGAGAAGCACACATACTTTCTCAATTAAATTTAGAACAGCTCAACGGATCTTTTACACACTGGAAATAATTCAGGATTTATCGTCTCTCAATCACTCGTCTTTCCAGCAATTTGTTCAGATTTTATAAAACGACTTTACGAACATCATAACTCGTCAAGGTGTCATTGCCGGGTGAGTGGTAGTGGGGTATGAGTGAATGGTGTATGGGTCTGGGTGAGTGGGGGTGGTGTATGTGGTGTATGGGTGAAGGGTATTGGGGTGTGGGTGAGTGTTAGTGGGGTGTGGGTGAGTGGTGGTGGTGGGCGGTGGGTGAATGGTGGTAAGATATGGGTGAGTGGTGGTGGGGTGTGGGTAAGTAGAGTGGGAGTGTGGGGTGAGTGGTGGTGAAGTGGGTGAATGGTGGTCAGATATGGGTAGTGATGGTGGGGTGTGGGGTGAGAGGGTAGGGGTGGGGTGAGGTGGGTAGTGGGGTGTGGGGTGAATGGTGGTAAGATATGGGTGAGTGGTGGTGGGGTGTGGGTAAGTAGTAGTGGGGTGTGGGAATGGTGGTGGGGGGTGTGGGTGAATGGTGAACACAGTCACTGACTTATTACCTCACTCTCCTCCTCCTCCTCCCTCCCCCATCACGGGCCCTTCCCCATTCCCCTCCTCTTCTCCCCCAGTCCGGTGTTGATCCTATTCTTCACCCGTTGGTAATAACCAGCAGGTTCTCCCTCTTCTCCCAGACTTTCTCTTCCTCTTTTCTCATCTCTCATCTGTCCCCTCTGTCACTCACCTTCTTCCTCTCCCTTCTCAGTTATCCTACACCTTCCCTGTCTCTTCTGTATCCTTTCTACACCTCTCACCTTGTTTACGTCCTTCAGTAAAGTACTACTAGTCTTGCTTATGCTCCTCTCCTCTCCTCTTTTTGTCCTTATACGTGTCTTCTATTCTTTTTGTCTCATCTCTCCTCCTTGATTCTTTCTATCTACATCTTTTATTCGTCTTTCCGTAAACTAATAATTTATTTATCCTTTACACTGTCCTTTTTTTTTTACGGGGTAGAGCCCACCCGGGCACAGGTCATCGACCCACGATGAGGCCTCGGGGGCGAAAAAATAAGAGGAAAAAGAAATTTACAATAAAAGAGTAAAAGACCTTATTAATCTACACCACGAAGTTGCCGGAAAACCAGGTTTTTGAAGGGAAACAGATTGTATGAGTATGGAAGCACAGAAAGAGCATTCCACAGCTTGGCTGTGTGAGGAAAGAAGAATGTATTATAACGGGTTAGTGACCGAAATCCACAGAGAAACGGTGGGCACCGCGGGCAAGACGAGTGTTACGAGCCCACGGCCTTGCCACCGAACATTGCCTGTTAAAGTACCTGTAAAAGTGAGAGAGTAAAGCAACATTGCGGCGAGAAAGGGAAGAGAGATTGTCACCTAAAGGAGGAGAGTTAATAAGACGAAATGCCTTTGATTCCACCCTATCTAACAGTTGGACAGAAGAAGAGCCACCCCAGATATAAGAACAGTACTTCAAGCTTGAAGCAACTTCTCATGAGTGAAGTAGGTACGGTAATCTGTACAGCATTCCCAGCTTTCAGGAGGCAGTTTTAGCAATGTTGTGGACTTGTGGCTTCCACGACATATTAGAGGAAATGGTGAGGCCTAACATATCTATTTTGAATTTAGCAGAATGATTGACTCCTGAAATGTGATTGGTGAGAGATCTTCTATTTTGGAAAATGTAATTGGTAAATACTGTGTTTTATTACTATTGAATTATTGTCTTCTTTCTCTATACCATATACTCACTTTCTTATTGTCGTGTCGGGTGGGATAGTGGGGGAGGAGAAGATGTGGAGGGGAAAGGAGGAGAGAGGAGAAAGGAGGTGGAAAGAGTAAGAAATTAGGGGGAAGGAGTGAGGGGGAAAGGGAAGGGGGGGAAAGCCAGTGGATGGGAAGGAGGAGAGAGAGAGAGTACCCCTCAGTAGTAAAGCCTATGACTAAGGGGGCCACACCAAACCTGGCACCAGCAGAAGCAGAGAGAAGCTATTTGGTGTTAGTCTGTAGTAGGAGACGGAGGAAGGGTGTGAGAATCCCCGTGAGAAGGCAACTACCAGAGGGGAGGTGGTGTGAGAGGGAGCGAGGCGGTGAGGGGATTAGTGTGAGAGAGAGAGAAGAAAGGTCTGGGATGATGGTGGGAGAGGTGAGAGGAAAGTAGAGAGGTGAGAGGAAAGGAGTGAGGTGAGACATGAGAGGAAAGGAGTGAGGCGAGAGAAAAAGAGTGAGGTGAGAGGAAGGGAGTAGGATGAGTGAAAGAGGGTAGGGTGGTGAGGAGCTAGTGTGAGAGAGAGGGAGAGTGGTGAAGGCGAATGAGAGAGTGAAGTGGAGTAAATAGAGTGTGTGTGTGTGTGTGTGTGTGTGTGTGTGGGTGTGTGTGTGTGTGTGTGTGTGTGTGTGTGTGTGTGTGTGTGTGTGTGTGTGTGTGTGTGTGTGTGTGTGTGTGTGTGTGTGTGTGTGTGTGTGTGTGTGTGTGTGTGTGTGTGTGTGTGTGTGTGTGTGTGTGGAGGAGGAGGAGGAGGAGGAGGGGTTGTATGGAAGGTGTGAAATGGTTAACATAGGGGTTTGTGGAGGCAGGGAAGGAATTGATGGGTGTGAACAAAGGATGAACCAGCGCTATAATGGAGGCAATGAGGGGGAAAACGGTGTTGACTGCAATATTCCACCAGCTCCCTAAATTGTGAAATGGTCCACGTAGGAAGATATTAAAATGAAAAGTGTGCATCACTTATTCACTCCATTCCTCCCTGTGACTCTCTCTCTCTCTCTCTCTCTCTATTGTATTCATGGTAAATTTACATGCGGATTTCCGTTTCTCTGTTTGTCTATATTTCTATATGTTTCCCTTGACTGTTGGTCTGTTTATCCCTTTTCTATGTATGTATGTATGTATGTAATAATAATAATAATAATAATAATAATAATAATAATAATAATAATAATAATAATAATAATAAATGGTTTATTGAAAAAGTTCTCAAAAAGTTCTGCAGCCCGAAGGCTGAAAATATACATTGGACATAAATTACTTATTACATACATTGACATTGGTGGTTTAACAAATGCCTTAATTAAAGAAAGGTAACGGAACATACAGGGAACATACAGATTAATGTTTACAGTGGAGGTCACGTAGATCTTGTGCGCTGAGGTATTGAACAGCAGACACGTAGTGTAGTAACTCCCTCACAGATGGCGTTATGAGGGGCATCACGTGGAGTAGTAGTTCCCTCACAGATGGTGTTATGAGGGGCCTGATGATATAGTAATTCCCTCACAGATGGTGTATGAGGGGCCTGATGTGGTGTAGTAATTCCCTCACAGATGGTGTTATTAGGGGCCTGATGATGTAATAATTCCCTCACAGATGGTGTATGAGGGGCCTGATGTGGTGTAGTAATTCCCTCACAGATGGTATTATGAGGAACCTCACATGATGCTGTAGCAACTCATTCACTATGTGGTGTCGTAGCATCATGGGGACACAACGTGGTCTGGTGTCACAGGACCTCACTCACTCAAGTGAGTGAGGTGTTGTTCCAGGCCTCCTTATCGTGGACGGATTAACACATAGCTGGTGTTGTGGAGTCTCAGGGGCAGTTATCACTGGGTACCTGAGATCTCACTGTGTGAAGGTCATCTTGGGTACGACTCAGCTGTTACTGTTGAGTTGTTTTTCACTAACTTAAGCACTGTTCACCACTATTCAACACCGGTTCCATTCCATCCCTAAATGAAATAGTAACTTCTGGCGAGAACTTGTTGATATTCCTGTGGGGAGGAAGGGTTCAGGATAGGAAGTTGGTATGGGCCAACATAACAGTTGACGTGGCTGCTGCCAGAGCAGATCCAGGTACGTCTTGACCCTGTTGTACCATTGTGTACCTGGACCACTGTACTATACCTGTGTACCATTGTGTACATGGACCATTGTACTGTACCTGTGTATCACTGTACTGTACTTGTGTACCATTATGTACCTGAACCACTGTACTGTACCTGAACCACTGTACTGTATCTGGACCACTGTATTGTAACTGTGTATCATTGTGTACTTGTACCACTATATTGTACTTGTGTACCATTGTGCACCTGAACCACTGTACTGTACCTGTACCACTGTACTGTACCTGTGTACCATTGTGTACCTAGACCATTGTACTGTACTTGTGTACCATTGTGTACCTGGACCACTGTGCTGTACCTGTGTACCATTGTGTACCTGTATCACTGTACTGTACCTGTGTACCATTGTGCGCCTGGACCATTGTACTGTACTTGTGTTCCATTGTGTACCTGTACCACTGTACTGTACCTATATACCATTGTGTACCTGGACCACTGTACTGTACCTGTGTACCATTGTGTACCTGTACCATTGTTGTGTACCTGTGTACCATTGTGTACCTGGACCATTGTACTGTACTTGTGTACCATTGTGTACCTGGACCACTGTACTGTACCTGTGTTCCATTGTATACCTGTACCACTGTACTGTACCTGTGTACCATTGTGTACCTAGACCACTGTACTGTACTTGTGTACCATTGTGTACCTGGACGTCTGTACTGTACCTGTATACCATTGTGTACCTAGACCACTGTACTGTACTTGTGTACCATTGTGTACCTGGACCACTGTACTGTACCTGTGTACCTGTGTACCATTGTGTACCTAGACCACTGTACTGTACTTGTGTACCATTGTGTACCTGGACCACTGTACTGTACCTGTGTACCATTGTGTACCTGTACCACTGTACTGTACTTGTGTACCATTGTGTACCTGGACCATTGTACTGTACTTGTATACCATTGTGTACCTGGACCACTGTACTGTACCTGTATACCATTGTGTACCTAGACCACTGAACTGTACCTGTATACCAGTGTGTACCTGGACCACTGTACTGTACCTGTGTACCATTGTATACCTGTACCACTGTACTGTACTTGTGTACCATTGTTTACCTGGACCATTGTACTGTACTTGTATACCATTGTGTACCTGGACCACTGTACTGTACCTGTGTACCATTGTGTACCTGTACCACTGTACTGTACCTGGACCACTGTACTGTACCTGGACCACTGTACTGTACCTGTGTTCCATTGTATACCTGTACCCCTATACTGTACCTGTGTACCGTTGTGTAGCTGGACCACTGTACTGTTCCTGTGTACCATTGTGTACCTGGACCATTGTACTGTACCCGTGTATCACTATACTGTACTTGTGTACCATTGTGTACCTGAACCACTGTACTGTAGAGGACCATTGTGTACTTGGACCACTGTACTGTACTTGTACCACTGTACTGTACTTGTTTATCATTGTGTACCTGTACCACTGTACTGTACCTGTGTGCCATTGTGTACCTGGACAACTGTACTGTACCTGCGTACCATTGTGTACATGGACCACTGTACTGTACCTGTGTACCATTGTGTACCTGGACAACTGTACTGTACCTGCGTACCATTGTGTACATTGACCACTATACTGCACTTGTGTACCATTGTATACCTGTACCACTGTACTGTACTTGTGTACCATTGTGTACCTGGACCACTGTACTGTACTTGTGTACCATTGTGTACCTGAAACACTGTACTGTACCTGAACCACTGCACTGTAGTTGTGTACCACTGTACTGTAACCTGTGTACCACTGTGTACCTGGGCCACTGTACTGTACCTGCGTACCATTGTGTATCTGGGCCACTGCACTGTACCTGTGTACCATTGTGTACCTGGACCACTGTACTGTACCTGTGTACCATTGTGTTCCTGGACCATTGTACCCGTATATCACTGTACTGTACCTGTGTACCATTGTGTACCTGGACCACTGTACTGCACCTGTGTACCATTGTGTACCTGGACCACTGTACTGTACCTGTGTACCATTGTTGACCTGGACCACTGTACCCTTGTGCTGCTGTACCATTGCGTACCTTGACCACTGTACTGTACCTGTGTACCAGTGTGTACCTGGACCACTGTACTGTACCTGTGTACCATTATGTACCGGCACCATTTTACTGTACCTGTGTACCATTGTGTACCTGTACCACTGTACTGTACATGTGTACCATCGTGTACCTGTACCACTGAACTGTACCTGCATACCATTGTGTAGCTGGATCATTGTACTGTACATGTGTACCATTGTGTACCTGGACCACTGTACTGTACCTGTGTACCATTGTTTACCTGGACCAATGTACCCTTGTGCTGTTGTACAATTGTGTACCCGTATCACTGTGTTATACCTGTGTACCATTGCGTAATTGGACCACTGTACTGTACCTGTGTACCATTGTGTACCTGAACCACTGTGCCTTAGTGTTATGTGTATGTATGTATGTATGTATGTATGTATGTTTGTATGTATGTATGTATGTATGTATGTATGTATGTATGTAATGATAATAATTAACGGTATATTGAAAGAGCATGGTAGCCGGAAGGCTAAAAATATTCAGTTACCTAATTGGGGAATGGGTCACTTGATTGACAAATAATATACAAGTAACATGTGTGATACAAATATGATATATAATAACTAGGTGGGGAGAAGGTCATACTACATGGCATTTCAACATAGTGACAGTGCAAAAAGGTAAGATTGACTGGGAGTGAACACATTGGTTGATTACGAGTTGTTGATATTTTTTACAATGGTTGGGACTGGGCTGTTCTTAGAGCAATCAATGTGTGCCCGTATAAGAACATAAGAACATAAGAAAGTGGGATACTGCAGGAGGCCGACTGGCCCATACAGGGCAAATCCCTTTCACACCCATCCCAGCACTTCCATGTGCCTATCCAACTTCGTCTTGAAGCTCCCTAGCGTCCCCGATCCTACTATAGCACTCGGTAGCCTATTCCACATATCCACAACTCTATTACCAAACCAGTGCTTACCCTATATCCTTTCTGAATCGGAATTTATCTAATTTAAAGCCATTTTGTTCTAGTTATTTCGTTATTACTAGACTTCAGAGCATCTTCCATTTTACCCTTGTTAATCCCCACTTACCCACTTACACCTCTATCATATCTCCCCTAACTCTACGCCTCTCTAATGAATGTAAGCCTAAGCTTTTTCAGTCTTTCTTCATATGGAAGGTTTCTAATATTTGGATCATTTGTCATTCTTCTTTGTACTCTCCAGAATCTATGTCCATTCTATAATGAGGACACAGAACTGAACCGCATAATCCATGTGTGGCCTCACTAATGCTAGGTAAAGTTCAAGATAACGTCAACAGTTCTGTTACTCACAGACCTAGATATGAACCCAAGAATCCTGTTTGCCTTGTTGCGAGCAACTAATACATTGTTTTCTAGGTTTCAAGTCGTTGCTAACAAATACACCTAGATCTTTTTTCACAAACTGAGTTTTCTATTTCCGTGTTACCTAGTTTATACTTAACGTTTGTATTCGTCTTCCCTATCTGTAGTACCTTGCATTTATCAGTATTAAAATTCATTTGCCAGTCTACTGACCACTCATGTAGGGTATCTAGATCTCTTTGAAGGTGTTCAAAGTCACTGTCTGAATTTATCACTCTCCCCATTTTGGTATCATCTGCAAATTTACTAATCCTACTAGTTATGCCTAAATCAAGATCATTAATGAATATAACAAACAGCAGAGGGCCTAATACAGATCCTTGGGGAACTCCGCTTTTGACCGCACCCCAGTCTGACTTTAATCCATTTATGCTGACTCTTTGTTTCCTACCAGTTAACCATGACCTAATCCATTTTAATACTGATCCACCTATTCCATATGCTTCTACCTTCCTTATCAATCTCTCATGAGGGACTCTATCGAATGCTTTACTGAAATCTAAATAAATTATATCATATGACTTATCATTATCTACCGCTTAAATACTTGAGAAAAGCTGCAACCAGAGACAAGAACGTCCCTGGGTGAACCCGTGGGAGAAGAATGAATTAAGTTGAATGTTTCAAGGTGGCTTGATTTTTGTAGCAATAATTGACTCTAGCAACTTGCCTATGATTGACGTGAGACTAATGGGACGGTAATTTGATGCTATTGATTTATCACCTTTTTGAAATCGGAACTACATTTGCAAGTTTCCAAGCTTCTGGCACTAGGCTCGATTCTAATGACTTATTAAATAAAACTGCTAATGGATTACTCAACTCATCTCTACATTCTTTTTAATATTCTAGCATATACCTTCGTCTGGACCAGGCGATTTATGAGGCTTCAGTTTGTTAATTACTTTAAGCACATCGTTACTAGTAATATTGATATTCATCAACATATTTATACTGTCGTTATATACCTTATGAACTTCTGGAACCGTGCTAGGTTTTCATTTGTGAATACGGAGCGAAAATGACTATTTAACGTATCACATTTCTAACTCATCATCAGTCATTTCTCCTGTCGTAGTTTTAAGGGGACCTATTGTATCTCTAACCTTTGATTTATACAGTTGATAAAAAGCTTTGGGGTTATTTTTCGATTCGTTTGCTACCTTGATTTCATAATTTCTTATGTTCTTATGTACACCTTAAACAAATTCACGCCTTGGTGGCCTTTGGGCCGGCCATCCTCGCTACTACACTAGGGGCAACCATTATTTATTATGTATGTATGTATGTATGTATGTATGTATGTATGTATGTATGTATGTTTTTGCCATTTTCTTTATCTTTTTCGTCTGACTATTTGTTCTTGTTTTCTCCCTGACTGATTTTATACGAAATTATTATTATCTCAGACCCATTCCATCTGTATCCCTTTCTCTAATTCCTTATATTTGTCTGTCTCTTGTATTGTGTGTCTGTCTTTTATTCTCTATATGTCTGTCTCTTGTTTTGTTTGTCTGTCTCTTATTCTCTATTTGTCTGTCTCTTGTTTTGTTTGTCTGTCTTTTATTCTCTATATGTCTGTCTCTTGTTTTGTTTGTCTGTCTCTTATTCTCTATATGTCTGTCTCTTGTTTTGTTTGTCTGTCTCTTATTCTCTATATGTCTGTCTCTTGTATTGTGTGTCTGTCTTTTATTCTCTATATGTCTGTCTCTTGTTTTGTTTGTCTGTCTCTTATTCTCTATTTGTCTGTCTCTTGTTTTGATTGTCTGTCTCTTATTCCCTATTTGTCTGTCTCTTGTTTTGATTGTCTGTCTCTTATTCTCTATTTGTCTGTCTCTTGTTTTGATTGTCTGTCTCTTATTCCCTATTTGTCTGTCTCTTGTTTTGTTTGTCTGTCTTTTATTCTCTATATGTCTGTCTCTTGTTTTGTTTGTCTGTCTCTTATTCTCTATTTGTCTGTCTCTTGTTTTGATTGTCTGTCTCTTATTCTATTTGTCTGTCTGACGATGAAATAGAAACCAATCCTTAACCTGCGTCACCGCCATCTTGAGTGAGTAATGTGGTGGACCTCATTCTCCTCCTCCTCCTCCTCCTCATTCTCCTCCTCGTCCTCTTTTTTTTATACTCCTTCTCCACGCCGCCAGGAAGGTGTTGGTCCCGGAAATACAGGCTGTGGATTAAATTCCCCTCTCTCCCTTCATCGTGTAAAAATTAAGACCATTGCAATCTCCACCACAATGTGTACACCTTGAAAGAGAGCGATCACTATTAGGGGCTGGTGGGTAGCCTTAAATAGAGAGCTAATCCCTGTACTCTAAGAATAGTTGATGATTGAGGTAATGGGCTTGGATGGGGTGGATGAGGAGAGGGTGTCAGTGGATCAAGAGGAAGAGGAAGAACAGGAGGAGGACGTGAAGGAGGCAAAGGAGGGTGAGAAGGAGGAGGAATAGGTGAGAGAGACGTCCCAGTAAGATGATGGTGAAGTAATGAGACAGTGGTGGATCATCAATCTATCTCTTTTTAAAATTAATTGTTGTGAGTTAAAGCTGTGTCAGACTTTTGTTCCTGTCTCTTTACTTCAGACTTACACACCTGTCCGTAAACATCAAACTTATTCACCTGTCTCTAAACGTTAGACTTATACACCTGCCTCTATACTTCAGACTTATACACCTGCCTCTAAACATCAAACTTATACACCTGCCTCTAAACATCAGACTTATACACCTGTCTCTAAGCATTAGACTTATACACCTGCCACTAAAAATCAGACTTATACACCTGCCTCTAAACATCAGACTTATACATTTGCCTCTAAACATCAGACTTATACACCTGTCTCTAAACGTCAGACTTATACACCTGCCTCTAAACATCAGACTTATACACCTGCCTCTAAACATCAGATCTGCCTCTAAACTTCAGACTTATATTCCTGCCTCTAAACATCAGACTTACACACCTGTCTCTAAACGTCAGACTTATACACCT
The DNA here is from genome assembly GCF_018991925.1 of Homarus americanus. Classification (NCBI taxonomy): domain Eukaryota; kingdom Metazoa; phylum Arthropoda; class Malacostraca; order Decapoda; family Nephropidae; genus Homarus; species Homarus americanus. The sequence continues at coordinate 7,695,616 of NW_024744839.1, read as the reverse complement.
GCCTCGTTTGCCTACGTAGACTTATACACCTGCTCTAAACATCAGACTTATACACCTGCCTCTAAACTTCAGACTTATACACCTGCCTTTTACCTTTAGATTCAGACACCCAGCTCCCCAAAACTTCAGGCTTTCACAGTTGTTTCAGAGGACCAATGCTGCACCTGTCACCTCGCACCTTTCTTCACCTACCTGCTCCCACACACCTCCCCACACACCTGTCATTAATTACTCTTTCTTTTATCTCTAAATATTTTCATCATTATTTATCTCCTCCCACACACTCCTTTTGATAACGTGGAGGTGAGGAGGGAGAGGGAGGTTGGGTAAAGGGGGAGGTGGAGGTTGGGTAAAGGGGGAGGTGGAGGTTGGGTAAAGGGAGAGGTGGAGGTTAGAAAGGGGGAGTGGAGGTTGGTAAAGGAGAGGTGGAGGTTGGGTAAGGGGGAGGTGGAGGTTGAAGGAGAGGTTAAGAGGAGGTGGAGATGAGAGAGGTGAGGAGGAGGGAAATGAGGAGGTAAGGATGAGGTAGACGAAAAGATGAGGTAAGGGCAGGGGGAGGTAGAGGGAGAGGTGGATATGAGGTAGAGATGGAAGTGAAGGAGAGATGGAGATGAATCAGAATATATTGCCACGGACAGTGACTAGTTTATTGTGCACCCCATATTCATCCTGTGAGCGGTAGCACAAAAAGGATTACATATTAGAGGACATAAAGGGTGTTTATCATTAAGTTTAATAACTTACGCTAACTTACAAACAACAAATAATGCTCACTCACACTCACACTATCCTTAAAGTATTCCATACAGTATGCAGGTTGACTTCATTCATCGACACATCAGGCTCCCTCAAGAGTAAGTGCACTTTTACGTTTTATTTTCCTGTAGCCGGCAACCATAGGGTCAGACGTGGCTAAAAGCCAATTCATTAAGTTTTGATTGGTTGTTTGCCTTGATATTTTGTGTGTGTGGCCTAGTCCTGCAGTAAAGTTTACCTTCGAACATTTTCTGTGATGTTGATTTATGTTGGAGAAACTATTATATTTTCTCCGTAGATTGAAGCTGGTAGTCGGGTGATTTTCCTTCTCTACAAAAAAAAAAAAAAAAAATAAATAAAACTTTTAGTCGCCTCTTTCAGGTTCAGAAAGTATTGGTATATTTTTCTTTTAAGAAAATCCACGCTGCAGATTATGAACCTGCCTTAAAATGATTCATGAATAAGAATGACAGGTGGAGTGATGTCAACACACTGGCCAAAAGAAAACGGAGTTATGGCTCACTATTCAAACCGGACAAGTCGGTACCAATGCTAATTTATGTTGTCAACATCCACTATTTGCCGAATAGGGACATTGTGGGATCTGCACTCTACTGAATTATTATTTATGTGTCTTCCACTACGCAATAGTATGTATCTCGTAATGGAACTCGATGGAATTCATAGTGAACTTTATGCATTTGCATCATGCAACGAATATGCAACATATGGCATTTAACTAATTTTTTATATCCGACATGCAATACCCGATAGAAAATTATATATACAACAATATTTTAAGTATTATCAGAGGTATACATACAGAACCTAAAACACATATTTGCAGTTTCAGTACAACTACTTAAATGCTCTAAATTGAAAACTACGCATCACATCCATTTTTTTACAGTAGTGTTATGAACCCCCAAATCTGTTTATCTTAAGAATTAATTGTTATTAAATTTGCTCATTTGGGGGTTTGGGACCACTGTGGGGTGGCAGGAAGCGTTCTGTGTCTCAGCGTTGTGCAGAGGGTCTAGTGCAAACATCCTCATAGGTGTAACAGTCGTTCGGATCAATTTAGATTCACCAGTTTCATAACTCGTATATTCTAGCAGAGATGAGGTAAAGGGAGAGATGAGGAAGGGGGGGTTGAGGGAGGGGAGGGGAGGGAGGGGAGGGAGGGGGAGGGGAGGGGGGAGAGGTGGAGATGAGGTGGAGGTGAGGGAGAGAGGAGGTCCAGCAACAGGTGTGTGAACAGGTGGACATCAGGTAATCCTCTCGTCTGCTGAATGGTTGGCCTATAAACTCACAATGGTACACGGGGAGCAGAGTAGGACGTGAGCAAGGTGCGAAATGACGTAAATCTCTCTCTCTCTCTCTCTCTCTCTCACAGCCTGTTGTACTTCCATCTCACAGTATTGATGGCATTTATTGAGGGATTTTTGATTGATTGTGAAAGTGGTTGTGGTATAGGTTCAGGTCAATCTCTCTCTTTCTCTCGCACCTATTTCTTATCTTTATTTTCACTCTCTTCATTGCTCATTCTATTTATCACGAGTTTTGACTTTGTTTGTCCTTCCCACCACCTCTCTCTCTCTCTCTCTCTCTCTCTCGTCACATACACACAAAGTTGAGTTTTTTCTTATGATTGTTTTGTTGGTCAAGGTTAGCCTAACGTGTACAGCTACACCTAATCACCTCTACCCCCACCACCATCACCCCCACCACCACAACTACCACACTCCACCCCAACAACCCCCACCACCACTACATCTACAACCCCCACAGCAACCACCATCACTACCACTACCCAACACGTAATATTTTAGGGTATGGGGGCAGTTTCTGGGTATTTTTCGTACAGTACCATCATCTGCTTCACTGAAATCGTAACTTTCCGAATTTTATACAACAATCTATTCACCCTCCACTGTGTCCAGGAAATATTGCTATAAATCTCGCCTCTGTGTGTGTGTGTGTGTGTGTGTGTGTGTGTGTGTGTGTGTGTGTGTGTGTGTGTGTGTGTGTGTGGTGTAACGTTGTTCCAGTGAAAGAGTGGAATGGAAAATAAATAAATAACGTGTCGTATACATATTTCGACAGAAGTGATCTCCAATCTAAGATTTTTTTTCAAACATAATAATAGTTTGTGAAACAAATGTGTTGCAGTTTATAGTTATTTTCTGACTTTTTGAGGAAAGTGAGATCTACGAACATACTGCTGAAGTTTAGGTGGTGCTTGTTGTTAGGACCCCCACCTCACCTCTCCGTCTGTCTCACACTTTCTTTTTTTTCTCTTTCCCTGTCTGTATGTCTGTCTGTCTCTCACTCTCTGTTTGTCTGTGTGTGGCTGTCTTTCTCTCCAAAATAAGTAATATATTATTTGTAGCACACACACACACACACACACACACGCGCACACACACACACACACACACACACACACACACACACACACACACACGCGCACACACACACACACACACACACACACACACACACACACACACACACACACATACGACTACTACTACTTACTACTACGGTGGCCTTCAGCCTCCCCCAATAGCCACACCTTCGCCGCCCTGTCCTAAAATTCCGTCCTACACCTTCCCCTGTCCTACTACACCTCCCCATGCCCTCCACCTTTCCCTGTGGTACACCTTCCCTGTGGTACACCTTCCCCTGTGGCACCTTCCCTGTCCAACACCCCTGTCCAACACCTCTGTCCCACACCTCCCCATGTCCACACCTTCCCTGTGGTACACCTTCCCTGTGGTACACCTTCCTGTGGTACACCTTCCCTGTGTACACCTTCCCTGTGGTACACCTTCCTGTGGTACGCCTTCCCCTGTGGTACACCTTCCCCTGTGGTGACACCTTCCCTGTGGTACACCTTCCCTGTCCCACACCTCCCTGTCCCACACCTCCCCATGCCCTACACCTTCCCCCTGTCCCACACCTTCCCCTGTCCAACACCTTCCTGTCCCACACCTCCCCATGCCCTACCTTCTGTCCCACACCTCCCCATGCCCTACACCTTCCCTGCCCCACACCTTCCCTGTCCTACACCTTCCCTGTCCTACACCTCCCCATGCCCTACACCTCCCCATGCCCCACACCTTCCCCTGTCCCACACCCTTCCCCCCTGTCCCACACCTCCCCATGCCCCTACACCCATGCCCCACACCTTCCCCTGTCCAACACCTTCCCTGTCCCACACCCTCCCATGCCCCACACCTTCCCTGTCCCACACCTCCCCATGCCCCACACCTCCCCTGCCCCACACCTTCCCCCTGTCCCACACCTCTGTCCCACACCTCCCCATGCCCCACACTCCCCATGCCCCACACCTTCCCCCTGCCCCACACCTTCCCCCTGCCCTACACCTCTGTCCCACACCTTCCTCTGCCCCCACACCTCCCCATGCCTCACCTTCCCCTGCCCCACACCTCCCCACATGCCCCACACCTTCCCTGTCCTCACACCTCCCCTGTACCACCCTGTCCCGTCTCCCCCCCGCCCCACACCTCTGCCCCACACCCTCCCTGTCCCCACACCTTCCCCTGTCCCACACCTTTCCCCCTCGTCCCACACCTTCCTCTGTCCTACACCTTCCCCTGTCCTACACCTTCTCATCCCACACACCTTCCCCTGTCCCCACCTTCCCCTGTCCCACACCTTCCCCCTGTTCCCACACCTTCCCTGTCCCACACCTTCCCCTGTCCTACACCTTCCCCTGTCCTCTACACCTTCCCTGTCCCACACCCCCTGTCCCTACACCTTCCCCTGTCCTACACCTTCCCTGTCCCACACCTTCCACTGTCCCACACCTTCCCCTTGTCCCACACCCCTGTCCCACACCCCTGTCCCACACCTCTGTTCCCACACCTTCCCCCTGTCCCACACCTTCCCCCCCTGTTCACACCTTCCCCTGTCCTACACCTTCCCTGTCCCCACACCTCCCCTGTCCCCACACCTTCCCCTGTCCCACACCTTCCCTGTCTCACACCTTCCCCTGTCCTACACCTTTCCCTGTTCTACACTCTTCCTTGTCCTACACCTTTTCCTCTGTCCACACCTTTCCCTTGTCTTCAATTTCCCTGTCTCTACACCTTCCCCTGTCCCACACCTTCCCCCTGTCCCACACCTTCCCTGTTCTGCACACCTTCCCCTGTCACACACCTTCCCCCTGTCCCACACCTTCCCTGTTCCCCACACCTTCCCCTGTCCTACACCTTCCACTGTCCCACACCTCCCCTGTCCTACACCTTCCCTGTCCTACACCTTCCCCCTGCACACCTTCCCCTGCCCCACACCTTCCCTTATCCCACACCTTCCCTGTCCTACACCTTCCCTTATCCTACACCTTCCCCTGTTTCACACCTTCCCTGTTCTACACCTTCCCCTGTGCTACACCTTCCCCTGTCCTACACCTTCCCCTGTGCTACACCTTCCCCTGTCCTACACCTTTCCCTTATCCTACACCTCCCTGTTCACACCTTCCCTGTCCCACACCTTCCCCCCTGCACACCTTCCCCCTGTCCCACACCTTCCCCTGTCCCACACCTTTCCCCTGTTCTACACCTTCTCTGTTCTACACTTCCCCTGTCCTACACCTTCCCTTATCCCATGCCTTCTCCCTGTGTTACACCTTCCTCCTGTCCCACACCTTCTCCTGTTACACCTTCCCCATGCTGCACTCTTCCCCTGTCCCACCTTCCCTTATCCTCTACACTCTCTCTCCCCGTTACACCTTTCTCTGTCCCACACCTTCCCTGTGTTACACCTTCCCCCTTGTCCTACACCTTCCCTGTCCTGCACACCTTCCTTATCTCACACTTTCCCTGTGCTACACCTTCCCTGCCTTACACCTTCCTTATCCCACACCTTCTCCCAAGCACCTTCCCCTGTCCCACACCCTTCCCCCTGTCCCACACCTTTCCCCTGTCCTACACCTTCCCTGTCTCACACCTTCCTGTCCCCACACCTTCCCTGTTCCCCACACCTTCCCCTGTCCCACACCTTCCCTGTTCTGTACACCTTCCCTGTCCTACACCTTCCCTGTTCTACACCTTCCACTGTCCTACACCTCTGTCCCACACCTTCCCCTGTCCTACACCTTCCTCCTGTCCTACACCTTTCCCCTGTTTCTACACCTTTCCCTGTCTTCACACTCTTTTCCTGTCTCACACCTTCCTTCCCTGTCCTACACCTTTTCCTGTCTCTACACCTCTGTCTCACACCTTCTGTCCCACACCTTCCCCTGTTCTACACCTTCCCTGTTCTACACCTTCCCCTGTCCCACACCTCCCCTCTGTTCCCACACCTTCCCTGTCCCACACCTTCCCCTGTCTCTACACCTTCCACTGTCCCACACTCCCTGTCCCACACCTTCCCCTGTCCCACACCTTCCCCTGTGCTACACCTTCCCCGTCTCACACCTTCCCCTTATCCTACACCTTCCCCTGTCCCACACCTTCCCTTATCCCACACCTTCCTTGTCCCACACCTTCCCCTGTCTCTACACCTTCCCCACCTTCCCCTGTTCACACCTTCTCCTGTCCTACACCTTCCCCTGTCCTACACCTTCCTTTTTTATCCCACACCTTCCCCCTGTTCCCACACCTGTTCTGCACCCTCCCCTGTGCCACACCTTCCCCTGTCCCACACCTCCCCTGTCCCACACCTTCCCCTGTTCCACACCTTCCCTGTCCCACACCCTTCCCCTGTACACCTTCCCATCCCACACCTTCTGTGCCACACCTCCCTGTCCCACACCTTTCCCTGTCTTACACCTTCCCCTGTGCTACACCTTCCCCTGCCCCACACACCTTCCCTTATCCTACACCTTCTCCTGTGTTACACCTTCCCCTGTCCTACACCTTCTCCTGTGCTACACCTTCCCCTGTGCTACACCTTCCCCTGTCCTACACCTTCCCTTATCCTACACCTTCTGTGCTACACCTTCCCCTGTCCTCTACACCTTCCCCATCTGACACCTTCTCTCTGCCACACCTTCCTGTCCTACACCTTTCTCCCAGCACCCTTCCCCTGCTACACCTCTGTCCCACACCTTCCCTGTCCCCACACCTTCCCCTGTGCCACACCTTCCCCTGTCCCACACCTTCCCTTTCCCACACTCTGTCCTACACCTTCCCCTGCCCTACACCTCCCCTCCCCACACCTTCCCCTGTCCCACACCTCCACTGCTCCTACACCTTCCCTCATCCCACACCTTCTCCTGTGTTACACCTTCCCCTGTCCCACACCTTTCCCCTGTCTTACACCTTCCCTGTTCACCTTCCCCTGCCCTACACCTTCCTTTTTCCCACACCTCTGCTCTGTTCCTTCCACTGTCCCACACCTTCCACTGTCCCACACCTTTCCCTGCCCCACACCTTCCACTGTCCCACACCTTCCCCTGCCCCACACCTTCCCCTGTCTCCCCCCTGCCCTACACCTTCCCTTCCCTGCACACCCTTTCCCACACCTTCCCTTGTCCCACACCTTCCCCTGTCCTACACCTTCCCCCTGTCTCTACACCTTCCTCTGTCCCACACCTTCCCCTGTCCCTACACCTTCCCCCGTCCTACACCTTCCCCTGTCCTACACCTTCC
>NW_024744839.1:7681559-7688137 GCF_018991925.1 Homarus americanus | reverse complement strand
AGTACTGAGCCCTGGGGTACTCCAATAGTGACGTTACCCCAATCGGACTTAGTGCCGTTCATATTGACTCTGTTTCTTGCCCTGTAACCACGCCCTAATCCAGTTTAGAACATCTCCAATTCCATGAGCCTTCACTTTACGTATTAGTCTTTCATGGGGGACCCTGTGGAAGCCTTTGATAAAGTTGAGGTAAAGAACATCATAATCGTGGCCGTCATCCTCTGATTCGGAAACAGTTGAAAAGAATGATAATAAATTTGTCACACATGAACGTCCACTTGTGAAGCCATGCTGGGAATTATTGATCAATTTGTGTTTCTCGAGGTGATTTCGAATTGAGTTTGAAATTATTGCTTCCAGTAATTTGCTTGCAATTGATTTTAAACTAATTAGACCGAACTTTGAGGTATCACATTCGCTGTCCTACATGATTCTCGTAATAAACCTGTTTTTAATGACATGTTAAACAAGTTTACTAAGGGCATACTAAATTCTTCCTTACCTTCCTTTAATATTCTGGCAAATATTTCATCGGGACCTGGTGACTTATTAGGCTTTAGTTTATCTATTTGTTTACTAACATCGTTACTAGTCATTATTATTTCGTTAAATCTATTTCTTCACTGGCTCTGTACATAGTCGGTGCCTCGGGTATCATGTTTAAATTCTCGGTGGTGAAAACTGATGAAAAAATGTGTTCAGATTATTTCTCATTTATCCGTCGTTATCAGTTAGTTTTCCGGTATATGACTGTTTTGTCCAATCTTGTCTCGAGTTTTAGTTTGATACATTTGGAAGAATCCCTTGAGCTTTGACTTCGCCCCCTTGCTACTTCGCCCCCTTGCTACCTTCAGTCCATTATTTCTCTTTGCTTTTCCTATCTCTGTCTTAACCCTACCGGCCAATAGTTTATAATAATCTCGGAGGTAAACGTCACCACGATCTATTCTCCTACCTACAGCCTTCCTTTGTCTTCTTCGCTGTACCGTTGGTAAGGACGTGGGCTCGTAACACTCGTCTTGCCCGCGGTGCCCACCGTTTCTCTGTGGATGTCGGTCACACTAGAATAACCCTTTATAGTACATCTTTCTTTCCTCACACAGCCAGACTGTGGAATGCTCTGACTTCTTCTGTGTTTCTATACTCTTACAATCTGTCTTGCTTCAAAAACCTGGTTTTCAGGCATCTTCGTGGTGTAGTTTAATATATAGTCTTTCTCTTCTATTTTTAATTTCTTTTTACTTATATTTGGTCTCTAGACCTCGTTGTTGGTCGATGACCTCTGCCCGGGTGGGCTATTTCCCGTAAAAAAAAAAAAACTCTATTTAAATTGTTATGGAACTTGTCAACCTCATATCTTGTGGTCAGGTCACCCTCAGCGGTCATGTTTGGTGAGGTTATATCTTGACCTTGACCTCTGAGTATCACCAAACCAGGGTCAGGAAGGTCACTGTCTGTTAAGGTTAGTGAGAAATCGCGAGTATCACAGGTCTGTTGTTCTGTCCTCAAGCTCTTCAGTGTATCATGTAAGGAGTGATCTTCACCAATTATTCCGAACATTTACTTTGTACTTTATCCTCTTAAACCCGTGACCGTGATGCCTGAACACTTACCTGCCCTCAACACGGTACTTCAACCTAACCTAACTTAACGCTCCTCAATACATCAACATTTAGCCCACATAATCTTAACGTATTACAATAATTCGATGGTCCAAAAAACAATCTTCTGGTGCTCAAGGTAAAAGTTTCTAGCTGCGTCAGGCAACACTATGAACGCCAATCATGACTGGTTGACTGAAAGAACATGATTTAACGAGAACATTGTACAGTAGCACAGCTTATAATGAACTATGAGTTTACTTTTGTTAAATTTGGTAGACAAAGACAATAGGGACAAGGATTTAAGGAACCTGTTGTTTACTGTGTCGCCAGAGGAAGTATCTGATGCAACGCTCTGACATGACTCACTTTCTGTTGCAAAAATCTTTACTGAAAATCTTAACGGCACGAGTGTTCCACCAACTGGGGCTTTGAGACTACGGAATCCCCCCACCCATGACGACTAAATAAAAATATCTTACATGTAAAACATTTATTTCTCGTTAGGGCGACGGGAAAATGTAACAATGAAAATTAACAAATGGACAGCGATTTTTTTATTGATAGCGCAGTGCAACATACGGTATTATTTGTCTGTCTGTCTGTCTGTCTGTCTGACTGTCTGAGCTGTATCTCTCTCCTCTCTCTCTCTCAGCTAGTAATATTTCCCCTCACAGTATTGGAAGCATTATGGTAGTATTTTACTCAATCTGGATCCTACTGTGAGATTCACGGATCTTTGCCTTCTTCTTTTCTCTAACTGTTGTTCTTTCTTTATATTTTTCTCCTCTTCTTTCAGTCCTCTCTCACTCTGTCTCAGATTATTTTTTCTTGTTATTATGTCTGTTTCTGTCTCTCGCTGTGTGTGTTTGTCACCTCCTTATTATTTTATTTCTTTGTCTGGCATGGCAGGGGTTTCCCAAAACACACACAGCACACACATACACAACACACACACACACACACACACACACACACACACAGCACACACACACACACACACACACAGCACAGCACACACACATACACAACACACACACACACACAACACACAGCACACACACAACACACAGCACACACACACACACACACACACACACACACACACACACACACACACACAGCACAGCACACACACATCAAATTCCTTGTTAATATTTGTCCCCCTCACAACATTTGTCCCCTCACATCATAAGAACATAAGAAAATAAGGAGTCTGCAATAGGCCGGTTGGCCTGTGCATGGCAGCTCCTGTCGAGAGTTACTACCACTCTCTATCATCCATGAATCTATCTAGCCTCCTTTTGAAACTTTCCAGAGTTCCCGCACTTACTACAAAGTTGCTAAACTTGTTCCACTCGTCCACCACCCTATTTGTGAACCAGTTTCTTCCTATCTCCCTCCTAAACCTAAACTTATCCAACTTGAATCCGTTGCTCCGAGTCCTAGCCTGCTCGGATATTATAAGAACTTTATCTATACAGTCAACCCTCACTTTACGCGGTTAATGTAACCCACAGGGTACCGCGGAAAGTGAGAAACGCTTAAAGTGAATAGAGACCAGCTGTCCCCCAAACTCCACTTTTTCCAACACAATACCTATGTTCTAGTAAAAATAACATCTTAATTTTATGATGGTACATGCACACAATTAATACTTAAGAGAAATAGAGAAATACAGTCGCCAAGTTAATGTCCATTCAAATAATGGACTCAACTTCCTCCCCCTCTTCTCACACTACACTCACTGGCTCTTCCCTCTCTGAGAAATTTTGAGGGGAAAACCACTAGATTTTAAGGTATAGTAATAAATAGTACCTCAAACTAAAGTTAGGATAATATAATTGACATTGCTGGATTCCTTGTAAGACCAGGAATATTTTGAATATAAATGTCATATATTTTGCACAAAAGATAACATATTTACTCAGAGTAAACATTAGATCTAAAATTTGTATGTCTAATGCAAAATCTATGATGTTTATATTCAAAATGATCATCAAATTGTAAGAATTCCAGCAATGTAAATTATATTCTGGCCGGGTAATTTGTATGAATTTTATGAGCTAAAACAAATATCTTCAGTTAATAAAAAAAAATATTCTTCACACCTTGCCAGATGGTCGGTAGGTCCCTCCCTCCCCCCCACCCCCCACCAACCATCCCTACCAAATAAATGTGTGGGGAAACCAGACTATTTACCTTTTTAGTAATAAATAATACCTCAGACTAAAGTTAGGAAAATATATTTGACATTGCTGATTCCCTTTTTAAGATTAGGAGAATATTTTGAATATAAATGTCATATATTTTGTACAAAAAGATAACAACATATTTAATTAGAGTAAAATATTAGATCTAGAAAATTTGAAGTGTCTAATGCAGTTCTAGGTGTTTATATTGGCATGATCATCAAATTCAAAGAATTCAGCAGTGGGTTAATATTTGTTGGATAATTTGTATGAATTTTTTTTGAGCTTAAATAAAAATTATAATTTCACTCATGTAAGTACACGCACCGCCGGAATGTGGAGCATCCTGTTCTGCAGGGCACTGCCAGAACATGGAAATGGAAATGATACAGCGAAAGTGAGGGTTGATCGTATCTCCTTTATTGATTCTTTCAATTCACTTTAAATACTTTATCATATCTTCCCTGCACTCTTTCGCTTCCTTCTAGGGAATGCAAGTTTAGTTTCTTTAACCTATCCTGATATGGAAGTTTTCTAAGTCCCGGAATCATTTTCGTCATTCTTCGCTGCACCGACTCTAGTGAATTGATATCCATTCTATAATAAGTGCACCAAAACTGAACCGCATAATCGAGGTGCGGCCTGACTAGCGCAAGATATAGTTGCAATAAGACCTCTGCACTCTTATTACTTACACTTCTAGATATAAAACCTAATACTCTGTTTGCTTTATTTCGAACATTAACGCACATTGCTTTTCAGGACGAGGGTCTGGCTTATGGGCACCCCTAGGATCTTTCACAAGTCGACTTCAGGTTGATGTTGTTACACATACATTATAGTATTTGTTCTTCCTGGTTACACACGCTGCACTTCTGCTGGTGTTGAATTTCATTTGCCATTTTTGAGACCAATTTCGCAGTTTATTTAGATCCTCCTGTAATGCATTTCCATCCTGCCCTGAAATAATTTGCCGCCCTATTTTGGTGTCATCCGCAAACTTGCTTATGTCACTGCTGATCCCAGTATCTAGATCGTTTATGTAGATTATGAACAAGAGTGGGCCTAGTACTGACCCCTGGGGAACCCCACTGGTTACACGGCCCCACTCAGATTTAACACCATCTACGCTGACCCTCTGCGTTCTATCGGTGAGCAATGATTTTATCAAATTTAAACTTTCCCCTCGATACCATGAGCCTTAATTTTTCTCAGAAGCCTCTGATGCGGTACTAAAGTCTAAGTAAATAACATCGTAATTTTCGTCATTATCTACTACCTCAAAGACTTTCCTAAAAAAAACGTTAGCAGATTTGTTAGACAAGATTTTCCCTTTGTAAACCCATGTTGAGAGTCGTAGATTAATTTGCTTTTCTCTAGATGCGATCTGATGCTATCTGCTATAATTGATTCAAGAAATTTCCCCACTACTGACGTCAAATTGATCGGCCGGTAATTTGACGCTGATGCTCTGTCTCCCTTTTTGAATTGGGTACTACATTTGCCTGTTTCCACAAGTCTGGCACAACTCCAGTGTCTAATGATTTTGTAAATAAGTTTACGAGGGGTCCGCTAATCTGTTCCCTACACTCTTTCAAGACTCGAGGGAAAATTTCATCCGGCCCTGGGGATTTTGTTTTCCTTAGTTTATTTATCTTCTTAAGAACATCCTCTATTCTGATAGTGATATTCTTTAATTTATCTTCTTCCTTTCCCTTAAATATCAGTTCCACCTCTGGAATTTCATCGCAAATTTCTTCTGTGAAAACTGATAAGAAGTAGCTGTTCAATGCTTTGCTTATTTCTTCACTGCCATTTATCAATTCTCCCCTCCCTGACTTTAAAGGCCCAACTTTGTCCTTGACCTTTGTCCTATATACCTGGAAAAATCCCTTGGGATTCGCCTTGGATTCTCTTGCGATTTTGATTTCATAGTCTCTCTTTGCTTTCCTTACATTTTTCTTAACATTCCTAGATAGTTCATTATACCTGTTTCTGAGCTGCTCCTCCCCTCCCTTTAATTTCTTATATATTCCTTTCTTTATTCCTATGTCATGTTTAAGTTTCCTGGCCATCCACCTTGGCTCATTCTTATTTGACCTAATTTATCTGTATGGTATATTTTGTTCTTGTGCTCTATGTAGTATACTGGTGAATATATTATAGTCATGATCAATTGTTGTGTCATCTATGACCTCACCACTTCCTACTGGGAACTGACGTGACTGTTCCCAGGTGACCTCACCTAGGTACCTTCTTAACCCCTGATAATCCGCCAACCGAAAGTTTGGGACTCTGACCATATTGTCATTGTTTTTCGTTTCCCAATTTAGGGTGAACCTGATTTCACTGTGATCACTGTTACCTAGTTCTTCCCCTACTGTGATATCTCTGATAATATTTTCTTCATTTGTTAATACTAGGTCTAATATATTGTCACCTCTAGTAGGTTCTGTAATTAGTTGTTTCAAAAAATTGTCCTGTACTGCGTCTAGGAAGTCTTCAGATTCATAGTCGCCTACAATGTTGTCCCAGTCAATATTTCTGAAGTTGAAATCCCTCATAATGCATAGGTTGTTATATTTTGCTGCCCTACTCATTTCCTGCCATATGGGCTGAGCTGCTTCTTTGCCAAGACTTGGGGGCTTGTAAATCACTCCCATAATTAGTTTTCTCTTCCTTCCGTGATTTCTACCCACACAGACTCGGTTCCTATTTCACCCTTTATTGAATTATTAGTACAACATTTTAATGTATCCTTGACGAAGAGTGTGACCCCTCCCCC
>NW_024744839.1:7667834-7681459 GCF_018991925.1 Homarus americanus | reverse complement strand
CAGAGTGACACACCCTATTATTGCACGGCAGAAGAAAATGTGACATATAAATACGCTGATAAACTTATTCTTCCATCCACTCTGGATATAGTGAATACAGTTCTTGATACGTTTGCAAATCAAATCAAATGCGTCCCTCTCGGTGATACAACAGTGTCTCGGCAGATAAGTGCTATTGCAAAGGATGTAGAATTCTAGCTGGTTTCACATCTACAGTCTGGTGAAGAATTTGCTATCTAACTTGATAAAGTACTGACATATCTAACTGTGCAGCATTGTTGGTTAATGTTAGATATGCATGGATAGATGACTTTTTGGAAGACTTACTCTGTTGTTTGACCTTACCTACACACACTTTGGGGTCACAGATATACAGAGTGTTAAATTATTGTGTATTTTCAAAATACAAACTGGACTGGGCTAGTTGTAAAGGAATTACAACTGATGGTGCAGCTAATATGACAGGAAAAAACAGTGGGGTTGTGAAAAAAATATCAAAGGCAGCAAGTAATGACTGCCAATGGTATCCCTGATAATCTCAAGGATGTTCTGAAAGACGTGGTGGAAATTGTTAATATGATCAAAGGAATTTCACTGAACAGTCGGTTGTTTGAATTTCTGTGCTTAGAAATGGGAGCTGATTATTCACACTTGTATCATACAGAGGTTCGGTGGCTTTCCCGTGACAGAATTCTAACGAGGGTTTATGAGTTCAGGATGGAGATTCATCTTTCCCTCTTACTTAAAAAATCTGATTTGGCAAACTTATTTTGCAATGATGAGAGATATTAAAACTGTCATACCTAGCAGACATTTTTCAAAGGTAAATGAACTTAATCTGAGACTGCAAGGAAAGGAAATGATGTATTCCACCACAGTGAGGAAATAAAAGCCTTTAAGAAATCAATAGTACTATGGCAAGCCAGACTTGGAGTTGATTGCCCTATCTACTACATGTTCCCAACACTATTATAATATATTGAGGAAAACTGCATCACTGAAGAAAGTTTGAAGAATATGAAAGGTGATATATACAGCTTCACCTCCTTGCACTTTGTGCCGGCTTTAATCAGTATTTTACTGAAGAGAAGTTCTAATTTTTTAGAGAAACACACTTGGTATAAGACCCATTTGCTTTTGAGAGGCCAGAATCTATTGTAGGGTTGAACCTAACACCTGATTAACAAAAAGAGCTTCTCACTCTCACATGTGATAATACATTAAGAATCGAGCACAAACCATCATTCTGGATCAGTGTTACCAAAGAATATCCACTCTTAAGTGAGGAAAGTGACTTACTGTTGTTTCCTTTTACAACAAATTACATGTATGAAGTAGGTTTTGTCACCATAACAAAGCTAAAAACCAGAGAGAGAAACAGACTCAAGACTGCAGCTGATATGCCTGTGGCGTTATCCTCCTGCAAGCCAGATTGGACCAAGATCACAAGCAACAGGAGGGCCCACCAGTCACACTGAACGGGTAAATAAACTGCCTTACTCCGTCTAACTTGTTGCATTTTACTGAGCAGTTTTAGATGGTTTGCAATTATTTCATGTCAAAATCTACAAAAGCGCCGATTTAAAATTACATCACGTACGCGAGTTTTTAATCCATATACCGTATATGTATTTATGTTGGTAGTTAGGAAGGTGAGTATATGTGCATATTATGTTTAATTGGGAAAGGTAATTCCTCTTCATGTAGTCTTTTCAATTCCTGGCATTAATGCAAAACTACGGTATTAACATCACTACGATATAATAAATAAATGGAATTTACATATACGTACAGGTACTGTATCACATAATATATCTATACAATTGATGTAATGCAAATTATCATCATTAAAAGTATATCATTGATAGCTTTATCAGATAAGTAACTTGAAAAGGTAGCGAAATTACTTTCCCCAAATGTATATACAGGTTTTACCTCTCTAGTCCGGCAAACTCAGGACCTGACCGGTGCCGGACCATGGAAATTGCCGGACCATGGAAATTCACCCTTTTCCTGGATAGATAGTGACTTGTGCTTATGCTTGGAAGCACTAGCACCACTTTCTCTGCATCATGGTCTCTTTGAAGACATATTGAAGGATTAAATGTCGTATAGTAGCTTCTCAAATTTCGCGTATTTTATTGGAACACACAAAAAATAAATAAATAAAAATTTTGACGGCGGAAACTTGAATTTCGACGGGTTTGAACGGCCCGCCAAAGTGCAGATGACGTGCATAATCGTGTAAACAGCGTCATTTCTCTTATGTACAAAAGATTCATTATTGTTTATTACTGAATGTCTTTTTTATTGAATTAATGTTTGTGTGTGCAAAATGAGCAATACAATTCATTAATAATACGTAGAATATTAAAACACACGAGGAAATGACACAGCATTGTTTTCGTTGATTACAAAACCAGTGACTGACTGGTTCTACATATAAAACTGAAGAAAATAAGACCTTGGTTGTAGCTGTAGTAAAATTAATATGGTTGTTTTAAGTAATGTTATTTAATGTTAATAAATGGAACAATAGAAGTACAGTCAGTTCTGCTATAACGCGATAATTGTGTTCTTGTAAAATATCGTGTTATAGAAAATCGCGTAATAGAAATAACAGGGCTTATGGAGAAAATAGGGTTAGGTGCAGATTACTCGAAATCGAAAAAATTTAGTAGTTTGCCTAACACAAAGGATAGCACAGTCTAAATAAATGTTACATTCATATCTAATAATGAAATCATACAGTAAATGTAACACTTTACCTTGAAAAAATATGAATGTAACTTGATGGGGGAGAAGGGTGATTTTGAGGTTGATAAAATCGAGCTTCTCTTCAAGTGTTATATCCTTTCTTTTACGATCATCACCGGTAATTCTATCACCAGAACACTTCTTGTTGATATTCTTCTTTACTATATTCACAGTTAATACAGTGGGGTATGCTATAACGAACGGATCCTACTACGAATATTCCTATAACGAACGGTTTTACCTATAAAATTGAGAATGCTATAACAAACGAAACTCCTACAACAAACATTATTTAAATTTTTTTTTTTCTAATTTATTGTTTTTTATTACAAATATTAATGATATTCTTTATTTCAGGGGTTTAGATGCATATTTATGCACTTTTCTACAATTTTTACAATTTTATATTATATTTTTCAGTGTTAAGTGGTTGTATTTGGGGGCCTGGAACGGATTAATCCTATGACGAACGAATGCTATAACGAACAAGGTTCTAGAACCAATTAGATTCGTTATAGCATACCCCACTGTACCACAATATTGGAGAAATAGTAAGCAAAAATAGCGTTATAGCAAACAAGCGTTCGCTTTATACAAATAGCGTTCCTAATTCATAAATCGCGTTAGAGCAAATTCGCGTTATCAAAACACGCGTTATAGCAGAACTCACTGTATTAGAGGAGACGAGACGGCTGCCGGCATTGTTTATGTTAAAGCTTACAAAACCAGTGACTGATTGGTTCTACATATAAAACTGAAGAAAATAAGACCCTGATTTTAGCTGTAGTAAAATTAATGTAAAACAATTAATATGGTTGTTTGAAGTACCTGTAATGTTTGTTTATGTTAATAAATGGAACAATATAAGTGGCTAACCATTAATGGTAAAAAAAAAAGTGAGACTGCTCGTATGTAAGTGCGCACATGTGAAAATATATCGTCATTACTCTACATAAGAATATGAAAGCAACACTTATTTACTGCTCATATATATTGAAGGGTTAAATGTTGTACTCTGTTTAGACAAGCAGAGAGAGAGAGAGAGCAGCCGAACTGCCGGATGTAAACAAACCTTAATTTCCCGCGGCTTTTTTTTTTTAAGGGGATTAGCCCACCCGGGCATAGGTCACTGACCCACATTGGGGCCTGAGGGGCAAAAATTTAATACTCCTGTAATAATAATAATAATTCAGATAAGTAAAAAAAAAAAAAAAAAAAAAGCTGCCTATCTACCTATTGGACAAACTAAAATCGTTCCGGACCACGGGAGTTTCCGGACCACAGAATGCCGGACTAGAGAGGTAAAACCTGTACAGTATCTCCATTCGCCAGAATCCCTCTTAGTTGGAACTCTCCAATAGCCCAATTGGAAATTTGATTGAAATTTTTTCAAGAAATTTATCTAAATTCCGAGTTTGTGAACGCTTTTCTGAGGTTGAAAATCTGGAAAATTCTGAGAAAATTTCCAGAAACTCTCTCCAGATCTCTCCGTTCTTGGCCTGGGAACAGATTTTCAAGGCATTCCAAGATATTGCATCATGCTCAAATGCATCCCCATGTGTCAGGCACGTGGGTGGCCTAGCTGCTTGAATCACTTACTTCATATTCTACTGCCATTGTAGAAGGTTGTTGTTCACTCACTAGCTGCTGTTTTTCTGTAACAATTTGTGTTGTGCACAAAGTGATAACAGTTACATATACTGTACTGTACATTCAGTAAGTGGGAAACAATTGGTGCACCTTATTTAAGGCCTCTTCAGGTCTTGAGAGCCACCACAACAATGGGTGACCTGACATTGCATTAGGTCAGGTCAGTAACATGACCCACTAATCCCCCACCCCACCTCCAGTATAGAACTATTAGTAGCTATACATTAATCTGTTTACAATATTAACAATATGGTAGGGTGTACAGTGGTGTTTGCATAAATAAATACAGCTCCTGTGAGATGCATCGCTTCGACTTGGGGAAATTTTCCTGCGAAGAGTGGAAAATACCACCGTCTTTGCTGTAACACACAGCCAGACAACCAAACAACAGAAGCATTGAACGGTGGTGGAGAGTTAACTCGTTTCTTCTGTTCAACTGCAGCATAATAAACACGTACTTGATGCCTTATCTGTGGCCCAGACCGGTCGCCCTGCTCACGGTTTCTTCTTTCCAGCCACTTGTGAAGGTAATGTTCTGTGATAACAAACAGTAGGTTTCGTTGTGAAGTATTAGAGAGCGTCCTGTTACTAGAAAATCTTGAGAATACATTCACAGCAGTAGTTAAGGCTTCCTTGTTCTTCTTAAGGGAACGGACGGTCAATTCGGGACAGTTGAACCTGCGCATGATGTCACAGGTACGAGCACCACTTCTGATCATCTCTCGTTTAATTTCAAGGATGTATTTCTTCTTCTTCATCCCCTTACGGTAGTCACATTTGGCTTGGGGCTTTTCTTGTTGACCTTCTCTATGGTCATCACTAACGCCAGAACCGCTCCCAACATTTACATTACGCACCTCACTCATTGTTAGTACAGTATACGAGAATTGTTAACACGCGAGTATTTTTACCGTAATACTCGAGAATTATTGGTTCCAACTCACAGAAAAAGTACACACTACAAAGTACTGTATTAACAAAACATTAAATATAAACTAAAATATAAACTAAATACAGTATAGTACTGTACAGTATACTGTACAATAATAAATAAAGAACAATAGAATACTACAGCATATTTTAACTTACTTTGAAGTGTGTATGTCGTATTCCCGGCAGCTTTGTTTACATATTAAACAGCTGCTTGTAGAGGCAGTCGATGATGACATGCCATATTCTTTACAGTCCTTCTTCGTGTTTCATAATAATTTCTGCACTGCATATTATCAATATGTTAACTAAATTACAGAATGACCAATAATTTTAATATAAAAAATGCAAAAATATTCAAGAGCACGACTTTCTTGATATTTACTCCACTGGACATGAACGTAAACATAGAACCAATTACCTGTACTGTATTGGCGGACTGGCCGATCAGCTGATGCGCACAACACAGTGTGTTTCTCCTAAGGCTTTCGTTAATGGAATTGAAAATCTCTATGGGAGCTAATTCATTAACCGAAATTTCGTTAATTGGACCATTTGTTAATCGAGGGACCACTGGTGCAGAGCACTTCCGGGAATGAGAGATTTCCGGGTGCCAAGACAACTCTTTCAAGGTCAGAAAAAATCCCTCATCTCCGAAATTATCCGTGTAACGGAAAAATCGCTCCCAAAGCCGGGATTTTCTGGAAAATTTTGGAACGATTTTTGGAGTATTTTAAACCCGGCCATCGAAGAGTTCACATTTTTTTTTTTAATTAAAATATATATACCTGTATATATAGCCCTTTAAACTGTCAGTGTTCTACACTGAAATGTTACCATCTTTAGCCTAAATTGCTTTAGTCTATGTTTTTTGTTGCACGGTAATGCAGAGGGAACAGCACAAGAAGCTCCTGCTGGACTTGAAGCAGAAGAGGGAGGAGTCGAGGAGGAACGGGGACAGGTGCACATGGGTTATACTCAGGGGGAGGGTAGTGGAAACAAGTGTGCCGACACAGGGCCAGGGGGCAGCAGTGCACCCTCCACCCACTCAACCCCCCACCCGGGAGGCGGCACCAGCTCAGCCTACCGGACAGGAGGGAACGAGCGCCGTGTAAACAATGACATTTTTAACCACACCCTGCAAAATACAGTGTACTTAGCAAATGCTGCAGCTTCTGAGAATGTGGGTGGAGCGGGTTTATTACTAAGAGCAGAGACGTTACCGAGAACAAATTCTGGCTTGAATGTCATGTACACTAATACCGACACGTTCCTTGATAAGAGGGAGGAGTTTGAAACACTACTAAGAGTACACCAACCAGATATTGTAGGAGTTGTAGAACTGTTGTACAAGAACAGGAGAATCGACCCAGAGGAATGTGAGTTCAGTATTGCTGGATATGACTCATTTACGAACCTAACTCAAGAATCCTGCAGGAGGGGTGTGGTTATCTACGCTAGGCAAGACCTTAGAGCCAGCCAGGCGAGGGTACAGGGAGAGGATGTTTTTGAAGAGTCCAAGTGGTGTAAAATTAAATTAAAGGGAGGGGACTTACTTATCGTCGGGTGTATCTACAGATCCCCGAACTGTGGCCCACTAAATCAAAGGAACTTAAGAACCTTAATAAACAATGCGGCGATGCTCAACCCCAGCCACCTCCTTATCATGGGGGACTTTAACTATGGCGACATCGACTGGAGAAACGAGTCAACCCCGAATGACTTGAATAATCCTGCTACTCTTTTTGTAGAAACTCTGAGAGATAATTTTCTGTTCCAACATGTGAGAGACCCGACACATTACAGAGGGGAACAAACACCCAAGCCACTTGACCTCATCATAACAAACGAGGAGGGTATGGTGGCCAAACTGGAACACCTTGCCCCAGTTGGCACCAGTCACCATACAGTGTTGTCATTCAGATTTAACTGTTACCTAGTTCAAGATAAGGCCAGGCCAAGGTGCAAATATTACAAGGGAAATTACAATGGGATGAGGGAAGAGATGAGGGGTATCAACTGGCCTGACTTATTAAGGTACAAGAACGCAGACACTACGCTGAATATCATAACTAGTAAAATGACCCATTTGATCGATAAATATATACCCAAGACCAAACCCAGTGCTTCTAGGAATACGAGGGGATCCCTACACATGAACCATGCGGCGGTCGACAAAATTAAGAAGAAAACCCAGAAATTCAAGACGTGGGTTGGGTTGGGTCAAACGATGAGCAAGACAGGAGGATGTATGCAAGAGCCAGAAACCAAGCAAAGATAGAGTGTAGGAGGGCTGAAAAGGAGTTCCAAAGGCTGGTTGCACGCGAGGTCAAGTCAAACCCAAAGGCGTTTTACCGCTATGCAAAGTCGAAATTGAAAACGCGAGTAGGAGTATCAGACCTGAGGCTTGAAGATGGTAGTTACGCAGATTCTGACCAGGATAAAGCTGAGGCATTGAACAGCTTCTTTTCCTCAGTGTTCACAAGAGAGGATGCAACTAACCTTCCTGCGTTTGAGGACAGACGGTTCGACACAGCACTGACCCACATTGTGTTCACAGAAGAGGGTATTAGAAATAAACTGTCCAGGCTAAAGGTCCATAAGAGTCCTGGACCTGACATGGTGCATCCTAGAGTGCTAAGGGAGCTGTGCAACGAGCTTGCAGAGCCCCTGAAGATTCTGTTTTGTAAATGCCTGGATGAACAAATGGTCCCCAGTGAATGGAAAGTGGCTTATGTGAGTCCTATCTTCAAGAAGGGCGATAGGCACTCCACGAACAACTATAGACCGGTGAGCCTGACCAGCATAATATGTAAAGTACTTGAGAGTATTATCAGAGATGCAGCGATGGAACATCTACTACGAAACAACCTTGTAAAAGATTGCCAACACGGTTTTATGCCGGGGCGCTCTTGCTTGACACAATTGCTCAAGGTATTGGATATTTGGACCCATATTCTAGAACGGGGTGGTAATATCGACAATATTTACCTAGATTTTGCCAAGGCTTTCGACAGTGTACCCCACGAAAGGCTGAAAATCAAACTGGAAGGGTACGGAATTCGGGGAAATGTCCTAGCGTGGATAGAAGACTTTCTACATGACCGCAAGCAATGTGTGGTGATTAATGGCACGAAATCGTCATCTGTACCTGTAACAAGTGGGGTACCGCAGGGTAGTGTATTGGGCCCGCTGTTGTTTGTTTGTTTCATAAATGATATGCCTGACGTTGTACACTCCTCCATACAAATGTTTGCCGATGACGCCAAGTTATTTCGGGAAATTAAGAACCAAGCGGACTGTGAAGAGCTGCAGAAGGACCTCTGTGGGCTCCAGGAATGGTCGAAGGAATGGCTGCTGAGATTCAATGTCACGAAGTGTAAGAGGATGCACCTGGGGCGTACCAACGGTAAGGAGGCGTACCATATGTCCCAACGGGATGAAGAAAATGTACTAGTTGAGACTGTGTGTGAGAAGGACCTAGGTGTGTATGTTGACAATGAGCTGAAGTTCTCGGGCCATTGTGAGAAGAAGGTAAATCAGGCAAATAAATTATTGGGTCTTATAAGAAGGTCGTTCAGATATCTAGACGGTCCGTCCCTCGTGACGATCTTCAGGAGTGAAGTGCTTCCCCATCTGGAGTACTGTCACCCCATCTGGTCCCCGAGATATGCTAGGGACTGTCAGTTGGTTGAAAATGTTCAAAGGAGGGCCACCAAACTGGTGCCTGCACTTCGGCATCTCAGCTACCCTGAGAGATTGGAGCGCCTGAACTTGCCTAGCTTATACTACAGACGGGCAAGGGGGGACCTAGTTGAGGTTTATAAGCATCTCAGGGGGCACTACTCAGTTGAGTGTCCTTACTTGGAGCTGGCGGACGCTCGCCCCACAAGGGGTCACAGCTCAAGATTGAAGAAGCCGCAAGTCCAGAAAACCGTGAGGGCAAACTTTTTCGGAGTGAGGGTTGTAAACTCTTGGAACAATCTACCAGAGAGTGTTGACGCACCGTGTGAGCTCTTTCAAGAGAAGACTTGACCAACACTGGAGCGGTTCCAGGTACATTCAGGAGCCGTGCATGCCTGTATTGCCAACAGGCGTGACAGAGACGTGATCATCGCCTGGCGTGAAGCAGCCGACCTTTTGGTGAAGAATATAAAGGAAAAGAGACGTGACCGATCGCCCAAGCGGCTAACAAGCCGATCAGTGGCGAAGAGGATAAAAGTAAAAGTAAAAGAGTGATGATGAAGTACAGTGGTCCCTCGTTTAACGAGCGCCTCGGTTAACGAGATTTCGATTAACGATTTACCTTCCATAAGATTTTTAACTTCGGTTAACGAGCAATCCCTCGATTAACGAGTTTTTTACGAGCCGACTTCAACATGTTTTTGCTTGCATTTGGCTGTCCACCAGCTGTAGTATTAGTCCGCCAATACAGTAATCGGTTTTAGGGCTTAAATTCCTTACTATTTTAGTAAATATCAAGAAGTTTATACTATTCAATAATTTTAAAAGTTTAATATTAACTTTTTTAGTCATTTTAACAATTATTGAACATAATTGAAGGTAAAGAAACTAGTTTCTGGCGTGCCATCCAGCCTGTTAACACACGAGACAGGCATTAGTCTCTCTCACTTTTCAGCAGAGGTAACATATTGCTTAAGACTCTCTTCAACTTAACGCTTTTTTCTGTGTTTCCAAGCAAATTATTGGTCATTTTGAAATTTATTTTACATATTGACAATATATAATGCAGTGCAGTGTTGATTTAAAGAAAATAATCTTGAATTACACCAAGAGAACTAAAATTTTATGGGTGAAATGGTGCCATGGGCATGGGGTGACTTCTCTTCCACCCCAATGCCTTCTCTTCTCCCTTCTCCTCCACCCCCATTCTAATTCCCATCATCATCATCCAGGAGCCTTCTACATACACACCTCAAAGTAAGTGTACTTTTCTACTTTTTTTGTTGAATTTAGGCAATTTTCGGTGAGCTGGAACCAATTACCCAAAAACCCATTGAAACAATGGTTTCGGTTAACGAGTTTTTCGGTTAATGAGCAACCTGCTGGAACGAATTGTGCTCGTTAACCGAGGGACCACTGTACCAAACAAACCTTCCCTAACCTATAACAATCCTAATACTGTACTATAAAACGTTGACCTTATTCAGGTTTCCAGTGTTTTCAGTATTTTCTCAATTTAATCAACTAATTACAGCCGCCCCTTTCCGTTAAATCAAAATTTCCGCTAAATCGAACTTTCCGTTATTTTTGCCCGATTCAGCAAACTACAGTAGTTCACTAAAACGAGCGCGATTCAGGTAAATTCCGCACTAGATGTGCTGCTTGGCGCATGGGGTCTGTATACATCTGTTCGGTCTGTGCCCTGCGTGTTTACCTCGTTATATATACTACAGAACATAGGTATATCTTTCCACTTTGTTTTAATGTTATTGTTTCTCTTTTGTTTCATTTTGTTGTTGTCTATTTATCTGCTTATGTTAATTATTTGTTTCATCTGTTTGTGTTACAGGATGCTTGAACTCTTGTAGAATAAAGCCTAAGTTGAGTTTTGTTTCTCTTATGGGCCTACTACAATAAACAATTGCCTACTGCACCTCTCGGTCGACTAACTACTGTGCTTGGACGTGATGCCGAAAGTCTCTCAGAAAGGAAGTGGTGTGGGGGAGAAAGTCAAAAGAGTGCAGCTATCAACTGGAAGAAAATGGAAATTATTGAAAATTTTAAAACAAACACCGAACCACATAGTTTAAGGTAAACCACAAATAATGTTTCTAAGTACACATTGTGGGTCTGAGGTGTTCCCGTAGGTGTGAGCACATTAACGGAATCAATCTCAATTTAGCAAACTTGTTCACCTAATCGAGTGAAAAGCAACGGAAAAAATTCCTTCCGCTAAATCTGGAGTTCCGTTAAATCGAGAGTATACCGTACACATCGGTGTAGTTTTGGGTGCTCAGACGAGGAGGGGATCCGTGAACTCAGAAGCAGTTTTTAACCTTTTTATAGGTTAGGAAAAGTTAGGTATGGTTTTCAAACATTTGTTAGGTGTTCTCTTTGGTACATGAAACCGAAAAGATAAACAACGGAAAAACCAGAATGGGTAAATTAGAGTTTGTGTGGTGGATATGAACTATTGTGGAGGTAAAGAATAGCTTCCTTTATATAAAAAAGTCTGCAAAATACCCAGTTTAAGTGTGCAATAATGGTAAAGTATTAACACTCAATCTATTTTGAAATATTTATCAATTTTCAACTCCAGATTTATACTAATAAGAAAGTAACAAACAACTTTTATTGTTATATACATTTCCAAATAGAACATAGTAGTTACTGTACTGGTATGTTGAAAAAGGAAAGTACCACCACAGGAACCGACCTAACTCAATACTTTATACTGTAGTTAGATAAGGTTGGTTCCTTTTGCCTGTTTTATAAAGAAGGTAATACTTTATATACATCTCTTTCACAATTAAACCACCTGGAGGTGCACTACAGTACTCCGTCTTCTCGGTGGTTATGCGGCGGTGACCTCTCCTCCCAGAATGTAAACGGCCAATAATATTGACGTATTTCAAAACACTCTGCCAACAGGGCTTGATCAACGCCGATGCTCAGCATATGCTTAAGAACCGTTCAGTACAGACAGCTGCTCTCACATCCACAAAAACATAAAATTACACCATCTCACAGTAAGTTAGGTAAGGTTAGGTAGGTTTGTTTGGTTAGGTTGGTGAGGTCTTCTAACAATGCTTTAATTTATAGATAACCACTTTTTAACACATTTGCACAAATTACGACAGTGTCCACTATAAAACAGTGAAATAGCGCCATTTATATAATAGTTTTCTATGAAAAGTTGGCCATCAGCCATATCAATAGCGTTAATAGAAACTTAGTCACAGCAAAATAGGCATTATTTTCTTGTAATTCCGTTCCTACCACAAATCTATTATCATATTCGAATAAGACGTCTAATTATAAGATAATTTTCATCTAATACATTACCGGCGGAAATGCATAATAACGGAAATAGCTCTTCCAAATTTTTTTCTATTTTCTTCCATTATCGTCTGCCTCTCACCTAACACTGCTGTCTCCCGCGTCTCCTCAATAAATTATGACGCGCATGCATACCCTTACAAGTCACGCGGCCAATCAAAAGCATTTTTGCTAATACAGAGTATATTTGGTCCAATCAAAATCGAGTTTTATTTTGGGTCTCTCATATTTTGAAATTCAAGTTCAGTTCCGACCATGGAAGTCTGCGATGGATGTCACTTAAAGTATATGGAGCTGATTGCGAGTTTTTGGAAAAAAATAACCTAGAAACTATAGCATTTTTTCGATCGCATGGTGTTCTTCAGTAAAGTGTACTAAGAGCAAGACTGAATGTAAATATCGCAAAGACCAACATATGTGGCGTTGTGTAAGAATCCCAGAATGCAACGACGAACAAGAACCAGGCCAATAAGGTAAGAAATAGGTGATTCCATCATATGGTGAGAGTCAGTTAAGTTAGGTCAGGTTAGGTTAGGTTAGGTTTGGTTATTGTTTTTCTCGTGTTTTATTGTGTATTTGTTAGTCGCTTAGGCACTTTTTTCTCGGAAAACGTCAAACGAAAACAAATCGCAAAACAAAACGGCTAATTTCCGCCAAAAAGGAAGATCATATTCGGTCTCAGTACACACAAATACACTAGAAAAATATATTTTTAACTTGCTACGAGTGAACAGAGCTACAAGAAAAATTTACCGAAACTTAGTCAGTCACGGCAAAATGTCCACTACGTTTTAAAATACTATAAGAACATGTGTGGAAAAATGAACGAATTGGAACAACTCTCATTATTTGTCTTTAATGTTTTTTTCTGACTGTCACCCAAGTAACTTTTAAGTTGTTAAATAAGGAATGTTACATGGCTCGCTCCCACTTTGTACCATTCACATATTTAACCCTTTCTTCCACATATTTCAGCACATATTTCAAAGCTAGACTGTGAATCTGTAACCATTAACTCACCAAGAACTTTGTCTAATGTTGAGGAGGCGGAAAAATCACGAGTTTTTATATTTTGGAGAAAAATATAAAAATTTGGACGAGTTTGTTGTTGTCAAGTGACGCGGGAAGATGGTGTGTCCCTTGTCCGACACTCCGGCTCTGTCTTAAGTTTTGGGGATTACTGGCCACTTAGCCTCAAGTTTTATTAATTTATCTCTATCCTTATACTTTATCTTCTTCCTCACTTGTTAACACAAATATTACAC